>NW_019211459.1:8286772-8288095 GCF_002443255.2 Varroa destructor | reverse complement strand
TATATATAAAACATAATTTTTGCTAGTTTATATTTTCTGTCAAATTCTACAAATCGCACGTGGAATAGACCACACGCATTTTTCGCAGCTTCCACGTTTTTAGTATTTGGCATACATTCTGTAACATGTTTCATGTGAACGCCAGTTTTGGCCTACAATCCCTTAGACAAGAAACTCTGCTTTCATGAAAAGCCTCCTTTGTTGTTGCAGTGTATTCTCATTCTACGGGTCCCGGCATGGAGTCACTTTGTTGGTGCTTAATCTCCAATTTCAATTCTTGAAACGCTTAAGGACTCCTTGACTAATATGCCTTCACAGATGTTCGATAAATCTGCATGGTACTATGGCCTTCGAAGGACAAAAATTTGACCACTGAGCATTGATTTTAGAGCCAAGAAAGTTTTTGACCTTTTAAATTTATTCTCCTCAAGTAAACTTTACCGGTCGTCGCTCGCTCCTTACCAAATTTCTTCCGCTAGTGGCGCGTAATTCAAAAGTTAAAGTAGCCGAATCCGCGAATATTCTTGTGTACTTCGTAATAATGCAGTGAGACATTGAAAAGCTCCACCGCTGAAAAGGAAAGCGCACAGTGGCATCAAATCGTGTAGATCCAAATTACTGCCATTAAGTAAAGCAAAATTAAAATTGGCTCTTAATCACTTTAAGAAGAAGCTGTGACAAAAGGCATATGCTTGCCTTCTAGCGATTATATTACAGTCCACAATTACTTTCTCTGGCCCCGCATCTTGCGATACTGCTGGCTAAGATTTTAAGCTGAGATATAAAAAAAAACCGTGGTCTCCATTTAGCCAAATATCTGCTTTTAAATACCTTTCGCATGAAGAAACGCGTAGCTCAATGATAGTGTGTACTTTTCACTAAAGCATCGATTGTTCGATACAAACAGCCAAAAAAGGATAATTTAAATAGCGATTCGGAATATATTAAGTGTTGTACGAGCTTTGTCTACGATCACAGGCATCGAATCGAGTCATACTTAGGCCCCCTAAGAGTTACCCCTTTTAGGGGCTGATTTCCAGTTGAGCGACAACAGTACACGCACGTTTCACTCCGAAATCCAACTAAATAGTTTTATCTAGAGGCTCTTCTCCGGGTCAAGGGTTCGCAGGATAAAAACTCAAATATGATTGTCCGACGAACTATTCCTTGAAAAAGCCCGACGCAGCTGGGCCGCTATATTGTTCAATAGATTCACTAATGCTATCCTACTAAATTTGTTGGGCTATGTTACATAAACGAATAGAATACCAGGTACCGATAACAAAATAGATGAGGTGGTAAGATTACAAATTAGTGTTATAT
>NW_019211459.1:8161166-8286672 GCF_002443255.2 Varroa destructor | reverse complement strand
TATATATATATATTGCTAAAGTAAACAAATATGAAAGTAAGTGAATATAAAATACTTCCGACGGGCATAAAAAGCCTAAAAATAAAACGATACACGCAACCAGACATCTCCAGCTTTCCGAAATACTAATGGACCGTCTGCGCACTAATCGAAAACACATAGGTCTGATTATTTAATGAGAACGTCAAACCTCATACCTTTTGCCATTATTGTATTTTTTATTACTTCCTGGGTTGAGGACTATTAAAGCTGGCTTGGGTTCGCTTATTCCCCCGGTATGAAGCCGTGTAAAAGGCTTTACACGCCTTAGGAAGAACAACTGGTGCACGTGCGTACCTTCATCGATTTACTTCGAAAGCCCATAGCAATTTCATATGGGAACGCGAATGATAGTTATATGATCGCATGGAAGCTGCGACAGCGTTGGCACTATTGTGTGAAAAAAATACGGCTTCCAAAAATACGAGGTTTTATTGGTCCGTTGTGTTTTCATAGAAGTAGACTGCAATATCGTTTGCTGACACGAGTGACCACTTTAACCATTTGCTGTAACATTATAGTACCAATATTGTATATCTTCAGTACAACTCTGCTACTCTCTACGGTAAATTCTCGTTGTTCTCCCTAAACTTTTTCGAGGTTTTTCGTGTGCTTCTCCGGCAGCATTCGTAAGGCGACTAACAAGTACCAAAACTGGCGGCTTTCAATGTGACCAGGCTTAGGCACCTAGACCTAAAATTTTCACTAATTTTTTCCTCTATTTTTAAGAAGCACAGGCATCTGCATCGTATCAGTGTTCGTCAGATAGTTAGGTTTAACTTTGACATTTGAACTTCAACTAGTAAGTGTAATTAGGAACCAAGGTACTAGGTCATAAATAGGGTCACATCGTATAGACACCGCAAGGGCAACTAACAGTCCTATGAAACTCATTCCTCCTAACTTTCTATCCCCCCCCCCCCTCTCTCTCTCTCTCTCTCTCTCTCTCTCTCTCCCTGTTTTTTTCAGTCAATCGTGGCAGAAATCGCTCGTACCACAGGGTAAAGAACTAGCCGCTAATTATTGACCCAGCCTAATCGCTGCCGTCTCTTCTCGCCGCTGCCTTAGTACGTAGAATACAACTGCAACCTCGGATCGGTTAGGGTGATAGCTCTCATTAGTAATTAAACACTCCTTCAAAGGAAAGAAAGAGGCAATGGCCGTAGCTTCAGATGTTGTCGTCCGCGCTTTGGTCATCGCTACGATAGTGCTGGTAGCTATGAGTCAACGAACTTTTGTGCCAAATGGACGGTATGGCAAGCGGGCAGAGATACCTATAGTCGTTGGTGAGTACCATGATTGCAGTCATGTAATTGCGCACAATGGGCAGCTTACAAATTATCCCGTTACAGAGTGGGTCGAATTGTTTACAGTGATGAAATTACTACGGTCCTTACGCGGGCGCGCCGTGTCGGCCCTTATTATGGTCATCCTTGATGAACGGAGGACGGGAAATGCGAGTGAAGAGTTCGGGATGAGGATGCAGGGATAAACCGCAAATCTGGGGTCAAAATATTTTTCCCCAACGGACCACGTTACTTGCTAGTAAACGAGCAACTGATAGAACACCAAGGATGGCTTCGCCATGCTAATTTTGGCTAGGCCGATTTGGTATATAAACAAAGAATTTGGCCAGTCTTTGTGAGAACGCTGGCAAAAGTGACCAAACTGGGATATATTTACAGACGAACGTGCAATTACTCTGATATGTACAAGGGAAGACCACGACTGGCTTTGCCATGGGTATTTTTGCGTAACGGACCAATCATGGGCAAATACGTCAGTTTTCGGTGAGTAAGAAAATACGTCGTAAGAAATACAGCTTACGTCAGCTAGTCGCCGGCGCGCTGATCGACATCGAATCCGCAAAAGACTCGCATCTGCAGGAAGACTCCAAGCCGTCTTGCATCACCAACGTTTGTGCCATGTCCGTTCCGCTCTCATCTGCTGTGATGAAATACAACATTAACCTAAATACTATGGGAAATTTATCGATTATTCACTTATTATTTGGCACTTTTCCGCCATTTCTAGTGGGCCAATTTTAAGCCTAGTGGTGTTCGTCTATTGTTGAGCAACTGCAGTGCTCTACCCGTTACCCCTTGATGGACCGTTACAATGTTTCAACGGATCTGGTTTTGTCTGTGTAACGCTGTTAACGTTGAAATTGTTATCGTGCTTTCATTACGCTTCGCTATAGGTGCGCAGTCAGGCGTCGGGAGCGGTACCGAGGAGATCCCGTCACCAATCATTTTCCGTGATCGATTGTTGGTTAGTCCGATGTGCCTATGTACGCAGACGCGCGTGGGCGATTATTACCGTTGCACGAGGTAATGTTTAAGAATATTCGATCCATATAAGCTTTTATTTCTTTCTCTTGATACCATTTGCGGAAAAATGATATGATGATATAATAAATTGAATGTTACTCATAATGATAACGATAGAATAAATTGATAATTGTTTTAATACGATGAAGAATATCAAGCTATAAGCTTTTCCAATTATTATGACTAACATATATGAAAGAAAAGATTGTATCAGCTCAGTTTCTCGCGCAACAGACGCAGCATTTAGGCTAGATCGTTAGTAAGTGATGTATCACAGATTTCCAAATCGGCCTCTCTGGATCATATATAAGAATACTGGTAACATTAGTAACGTATTTCGTGTGCTTCTCCATATTCAGATGAATCAATTCTAGATTTACTTAACCAAATACGTAGTAGTATACGTATAAATCTCACATCTCTAATCAATTCAATCTGTGTATTTTTCAGGCGTACAGGCAACAACTTTGATGAACCGTCGCAGTAACTAGTTTTGCGGCGTACTGTGAAAAGGACCAGGTCGGTCTGGCTGGCACTGGTCCTCGGTGTGCAAGCGTTATCTAACGTCAAAACAGAACAGTCGGCTATCGCAGAACCAGAAGGAAGCTAAATATTAAGGAACGAACGAACATGTCAAAAAAGCCCATGAGATTAATACTAAGGACTGGGTTTCTTTTTCGGTGCAGTTGCGAGTTGCCGTTAGAGGCTGTAAGGTGCAGTAACTCAGCGCTTTTAAGAAAGGGGACTGACAACGAGTAAGGAGGCGGTCCTCAAATACAGAAGAAGGGGCACATTTCAAATGACACCTAGCTAAAAAATTGAAAATGACACAATGCGAGGAAATAATCGAAGAAAGTTGATTGGTTGGTACTCCAAGCAAGTTTTCGGATCTCAGGAGACTCATACAAATAGATCTTAGTGGCTAAAAAGAAGACACATTTGGATGGAAAAGCGGCTGATCCGTAAAGAACAGTTATGTAATCAACAGTGAGTGAAGGTGCCGTCTGCGAAGCTGGCGTATGTACGAAGAGATTTCCGAGGAAACGATGCCACCGATGTGGACTAATGACAACAACGACAGTGATTTGAAAATCCCTTTCTCTTGGCGCTGGGTAACGTCGAGCTAAAGCTAGTTGTTACTAACGAGACAATGTATTGCAAATCCCAAATGCTAAATGGCGTTTGAACGTTAGAAACAGCTCTGCCTCGTAAAGAACCTCTATGGAATCCAGGAACAAAGGAGTTTATTAATATAACTACTGCTGATAAAACGGGTAAAAAACAGGCCACATCACAGATCATTGGATTGTGATGCCATCAGGAACAGTACATGAACCAATCAAATAACTGCACGTTTTCCTTCAAGAGCCATTCACAAGACGTCCTCCTGACCGAATATCCCTATCGGTTTTTGAACTATCGTCAATTAATTGGTTTATAGGTAGTCGTGGATGGAGAACAACACGAAGGAAAAAATATTAATAATATCACTCGACTTAACTGAGTGTACAGCTGGCGCACAAACACATGCACATACGTACACGCACTAACATAGAAAACCTAACTATTTTTAAAGCGTTCGCAAGAACAACGACGATATCGTCTGCCGATTGCGGAAGAACGATTATCCCAAAAAGATCTGGGGAGGTGGGACATCCCGATAGCTTGCGGCGAATCAACTGTGGCCGACTCTGTGTCAGGGCTTTCCAGTGGAGAAATACACAATTTTTAGCTGGGTGTGCGGCGATTGGACGCATCAAGTATCCTAAGCGAGAAAGTCGGTAGAAGTATGTAACAGCGTCCGGTCACACGCCGCCACTTCAGCGGCTAACGCCAAATGTTACTTAGGGGCAGTGAGACCATAGGCCGCATTAAAAGAGATAAACGTCGAAATAGAAAGACTCATCCTAATATCTATGGGTAGGATAAAATCCTCCATCAACAAGTCCTACAGCTGGGAACACCCGATTTAGAATAAATAAGGGAATGCTATTACCCCTGATTGAGAACTACGTTTTTACTCAGCATTATTGTTTAAGACTGGTGATTATAATATGTAGATCCGTGCCTCAGTGTAATTCGCCTAGCCTAAATCCATTAAGTTTGTTACTACGGAAATGAAAATTTACAAAAATTACCTTTTGCTTATTTTGGTAGTAGTTGTTGTAGCTTTTTTTGAAGTTTTGTTGGAACTTACCTGGTGCTTTTTTGTCTAGAAAAAGCTACTACACTTTATTGTAGATCTATAGCAAACCTTGTAATGTACCTCAGTTTCTCATGCCTTCTCTAAAGTGTCTGTTTTCATATCGAATTCTCCGCTCTTAGCGTATTTCCCTAAAAGATTCCCTTCACTTATCTCTGTCTGTGTATCATACTAGATAGCTGGTATTGGCCGCCGAGGGGTCAAAATCGTTGTCGATTATCCCAATATGTACCAAGACTGCCTTGCCCATGAATATTTCTGCCCAACAAATCTACAACTGAAGTCCTTTGATTCACTATTTACCACCCTCCTGTCGCTACCCACAAGATCAGAAGCCGATTACTGTTCGGATGCTTTGGAACAACTGCAGGGCCCTGATTCAGTGATGAAGAACTTCAATGTTTCCAAGGATGTGATGGTTTAGCGTTTGTTTATCATATACCAGACAGCTCGCGAAATTGACAAAAGTTAGCATAAATAGTTCAGCCGGTAATTAGCACATTGTAGCTCGTCTTTCTACTAAGAATATTACTAATATACTTCATTCTGATATACTTCCCATTTTTAGTTAAATATATCCTAGTTCCGCTCAATGGATAAGAAGCAATTAGATCTACTTACTAAATGCAGAGCCAATCAATCTGGCTTTTTCGAACGACATACCTCAATGCTGGAAACTTTCGACTTACAATAAATACCGCTATTCTTGTCATCAGATTACGTTTTATTGAATATTTTCATTTAAGGCGTATATTTGCGTCCCAACGAAATTCGCTTACTTCCGCAGTTGATTACGGCGAAAAATCGTTACTTTTCTTCAAGTTATGGGATGAATCAGTCTGTAGCAAGTATCTATATCGAGTAAGCAAAAGCTAGTTACAGAAGTCATCTGTTAGCCCTTTGCCCATTCAACTACTACTCTGGAAAAAAGTAAGGATTTATTTAATGTCCTTTTGTCTGCGCTGTATGGTCCTTATTGCCACAAAAAAAAGAAAATAATTGTGCGAATGTTTTCACTGTTTCTATGGTTTTTAGTTGCACCAGTTTCTCTGAAGCTTTTACTACGTAGAGCAAAAATGACAGAGTCATGTCAATAGAGAATCATTTCGTTCAGACTTCTAATGCAACTGATCCGGAACTTGTCTAGCGACAATAGAAATTGGGCCTAATTTGTATAAATCCTAGTTAATGTGAGTCTGGGAGAGCTTCACCGGTGTGTTCCTAGGGTCGCCATCAAACCTAGATAAAGGGTTACCCTTTATTTCAAGATTATACTGTCGGCCGTCTAACGTCCCTCTACGTACATCAGATATTTATACGGAAAGTTTAAACAAATCTGGCTATCGAGCGTTGCCAATTTATTATGCAGAATGAATGATCATTCCGTTAGGGGCTTTCGAGCTCTGTGCTGAAAAACATCGATGATTCTTTTCTGTTAGGTGCCATAGATTCTCATACTTTTCTAGGGAGCTTGCTTTCAGGTTGAATATTTCTGAATGCAGCACCTTCAAAAGTCACTCTCATAACTCCGCTGAATTGTCCAGCTCCATAAACGTAACTTCGTAATAACTACTTCAAAGATTCCGACAGCTTGGCAGCTATCTCCAGCGGAGCTTCCTTTTATTAATGATATATGTACGTATATATAATACATTCACGTATAGTTATGTTTTAATTGTACTCATCTATGTCTCATTGTATAATAAACAATCATAGGATGTTTTCGATCAATATGGTTTCCTAAACGGATAGAGCAATTAGAAAATAAGGGGTCGCGCAATTCTGTTTCGCTCATATCACAATCACCGTCCAGTTTTTGAGGTGATTATTAACGGTTTATTATAGATTTTTTTTTGCTTCTTGTTCTTTGACAATTACGGTACTTAAACTGGACAGTACATCTACTATTATTTACGTTTGCTTTTCCATCATTGTTTCGTTTTTCATTACCTTTAGGGCGGTCACGCTCAGGCCTCGTCTTATTTTACCGTATTATGGTTGTGGTAGACTGGGTAAGGCGGTTCTCATCAACGCGCTGACCGTTCAGCTCTTGACCTCATTGACAAATAGACGGTTCTCGCACCAATCCGTCCCCCTACTTAGTTCCATCCAAATCTCATCGACAACGGTCGTAAAAGGGACGCTGCTCAATGACCGATTGTAAGAAAGACGTGCTGCGCTGATCGTTCTAAGTGGTCCATATTATATACGTTTAAAAGCAGTCTACTTAAACGGCGACGCCGGTGCAGCAGAGACTCAGATCCGACTCGCCAAGCAGCACAGCCGTACATCTTCAATATATGAATCACTGCTGTACACAATATTCAGGCCACACCTGTATATATATATATATATATATATATATATATATATATAGTTTTAGGTAAAAGCGTGTTATACAGGCTGTTTTATCGTCATCACCATCAGTATGTCATTGTGTCGCGTTAGCGTTACTGCCATAACAAGCTAGAGCCCGTTCAGCTTTTATTGCTTTTCGGATTTCCCTGTCTTTATCTATCTGTCCGCTAACTATACAGCTAAACGCATGCCTCAGTTCCAGTGCCAATGCTACGACGTACATAACGTGACTGAAATGTTATTATTCCGTTCACGCGAAGGTCATGAGACTGCCGAGAAATCAACCGCCTTCCTGGTGGTAACTAACAATTGTTGTTCTGTTCCACTACAACTTAGGACCTATGTCCACACACTTGAACTTGCTGTAATACTAATATATCTACAGTGCTTTAACCACGCGGCGCGTCGCAGGCAGCATTTTGGCTATCTTCTGTTTTGAGAACGGTTCGCAGACAGCGAGTACTTATCGTAGCAAGACATTTTGTGCGTATAGCCAGCTCACCATCAGATTCCTATTTATCATATACGATCTCTTATCATCTGTATTTATCATCTATCAAAGATATTAAGAAATCGGTCACTCACTCCGTCCCGAGTTGTCGAGCTTCCGTTGCTCTATCCAATTCTTATGTGTCTACATGACCTGAGAAAGGTCTTCGCCTCTTCATCACTGTCAAGCGCTGTGCAACGCCTTTCCACGCTACCACTGCGAATCCACATACTACCCCCTCCCCACGCCCCGCCCCTCTACGAAGTCGGTAATTATTGTTTTGTCATGCGTCACCTCTCCCGTTGTTTTTTCAGTTTTTATTTTGTTGGTATAGCCATAAGCCATCAAACGTATGTACAGCAAAGAAGATGATTTACACAAGAAAAAAGGACATAAATAGGTCTTCATTCAAACGTAAAATGTTGCCTTGAATTTTTTTCGGCATTCTCTTTAATGGGTAATAACGATAAAAGTCTCAGTCTGTTACATTTTTTCTTGACCAAGATAAAGGACATTTATCGCCAGCTTCGATTTATCATATGCTGAAAACGCCAATCGGGACCAGAAATTTCAGATTCGAGAGCGAAGAAGGCCAGGCTAAATTATCCTTAATGATTGTATGCAAACCTTAAGCTCGTGATACGGCGACTTGGCCAGATCCTACGGTTTCTCCGAGGACGACCTGCTCCTCATGTGAGAAGACCTCGTCCAAAGCAGTTGGTACTCGTGAATCTATTTATGAATAGAACACAGCAGAAAGATTAACATACTTTTAAGAAGCGTACGATAAGATATTTTCATCCATATTATATAGTACATAACGACGCATAGAGGACTTGCGTGTCGTTTGATGTCTGCCCGATGTTCCGGTGCCCTATGGATATGACTTATATTTATAGATTATACCTGTATCAATAATATGGCACGTTCTTACTTTTTGGCTTCGTTATTGCAGATGACTGATGTGTTGTATCATCAGTGAAGGGAAGACGAACTAGCAATGCTAATGACAAAAATATCGTTATTACGGTTATTGCTTTACCTTCATCGGAGACCTTCGACTCGGAGCTAGAGCTTTTCCGGCTTGTTCGACGGTTTATTCGACGGGCGCTTCGTGCATCGCCAAAGGGCACGTGCCATGAACGGCTCATGACTCCATCGGCCTCTGGCGTCGTAGCTGCTGCGCCAACGCTCCTCGACTCTTGCAACGGACGGTGCGTTGGGGTAGCTACGTCGACGACTGGAAATGATACGCGCATTATAATGGGACATAGAAATTACGGACCTATTGTAAAGAATGATGATCAGTCGTTTTATGAGCTGAACATGTTAGCCTAAATAGGCGACCGAGCGAATTTGCGAAAGGTATCGAAGTTCCTCACATTTGAGATGGTCGATCGTTTCGAAAAATAAGCCTTATGGCCTGTTAGCCAATTTCATATGCAGCGTTAATTGATATACTAAAAAATCGATTCTTATGGGTTTTATACTCACTAAAACTATTCGAGTCCCTTGCGCGATATTTGAGTGCTTCGAAATCATGATCGAGCTGCGTAATGATCCGATCCTTTTTCGCAGATAGCTCGTGAAGTTTCACATTTTCAGCTGTAAGCTGTTGCTGTACTGCGGTCTTACGGTCCAGTTGAGCCTTCATGTAAAAATAATTTCGAATTAAGTGATTATTCTGCTAATTTTGAACGTTCAACAATTTCAAATTATCATAGCACAAAGCGCAAAAATTATAGAGCTAGCAGGTGAGCACAAATTAAGAAACATATGCTGACCATTAGGGGCTAGCGTGCCTTTAATCGTATCTGTTGCTACGGAAACTCCAAATTATGTAATATTTATCGAAATTTTCGCTATTCGTTCCTGTTTCCTAGAAGTCTAGGAGCAATGGAATCTTAACACATGTTCTAGTCGTTTCCTTTTTTGAGCAATGTCCTACAAACCGTCAGGTCTTCGATGCGTGCCCGGTGCTTATCGATAACCTCTTGCATAGTAACCATCTTTTCCTTACGCTCCTGATTCTCACGCCTGTCCAGCATAAGTTCGCGTGTTTCGGCAGTCTAGTTAAACAAAAAATAATTGCTTCAGTTAGAAAAGATCTAGAGAACTTACAAAGTAATTTCGTAACGTTTTACGTTTCGGTTTTCCATAATCATGTTTGGAAATGCACATTACTAATTCAATGTTCACTATTTATATGCTTCTCATGCATCAAGTTGCACCAGTATGCAGGCCTCAAAGTAATAATGATGACAACGGAAATGGCCACGCTACATTTATTCGATAGTTTATTTCTCTTACCTTTAGTTCTAGGACGGCATTAAGTGACTCGACCTCCTTTTCGAGTGAGGCCACCTTCTTGGTGAGCCACTGCGCCTGTGAATCTGCGGATTGCAGGAGTTTGTCCTTGAGCGCCACGGCCTCCTCCTCGACTCGGCGGCACTGGCTGGTCTTTTCTACCAGGCGGCGCTCTAAATCCTGTTGGGCGTCAGTCAGAGCATTGATCTCCTCTGCTCGACAAGCTTTAAGGCGCTCCAGGGCCCGGGCATGTTCAATCTATCGTTAGGGGTAGAAAAAGATCGATTAGGGAGATACGGATGTCGGCTGTATACTATAAAGGGTAATAGAAGGGACACCAAGTATCGCCATTTCGAATTATGGAAAATTTGAGAAAATAGTTATGTTTTCGTAGTAGGACATGTGCTTTGGAAATACCTTGAGCTCTTCTAACTGCCGTTTAGAAACGACCTCATCATTGGCAGACTCCGCTTTTTGCCGCTCCTTTTCAAGAGCCTCTTCTAATCGGCGCCCAAAATCTTTTTCGAGAAGAGCCACAGCTGCGGCATGTTTTTGCTCCACTGAAAACACACAAAGCCCACCATATGTATGTGTAGCTCACAGCACGATTTGCGAAACATTTTCTAAAGCGACACATGTGCTCGTCCGAGGAAACTGGCTATTGTAAATGTCCCGTTTAGCCGCAAATGGTTCAGCTAATACAAAAGTACTCTATTGCTTACTTAGACATAGGTTGTACATGGGTATCCTGTACACGTGTGCTAATAACGACCATGTTTAAGACAAATTTGGGGATTCCTTCAAAGCACTTAGTGTTTCAAATACAACTTAAAATATCTTTTGTTCCGGAAACGCGGTTGTTAATAGAAAAAAATCACATCAAATCCTATATTAACGAAACAGAATCTGATAGTGGCCAGTAATAGATATGTTTGTAATAAGGTCTGTAATTATCGTTCGACAGTTTAAGTGTAGTGAGTAAAAATACTTTAACACCCGTCGGGAAAACCTTCCGGTATGGTGATAATATATTTGATTTTAGTCGCACTACACTTACCAGCACCTGAATACTTACAGTCAGCTAATTTATGATCTCTGGTTTGTTCAAAATCCTCCACGTCCCGTCTACGCGCACATACTTCGTCCCGAAGTTCCTTTTTTAAATTTTCTGGAATTTCAAGAGGCACAAGTTACGCTAGTAGATACAACTGCGTAGATAGAACCGATGGATCTTTAGCAGCTATTTCTTATGTAAATGCTGTTGCTAGCTTTTCCTTGTAATTGTATTTGCTATACAAAAAAATTAGTCGCTAGCAGGAAAAGGTCAATCAAGATGAAATCCCGATCATCTAAAGAATACATAAGGATTCTTGGCTTTAGGCAAATTCCTTTTTTATTACGGTCAATAATTATAATTTTTATCATTAGTAAAGTTTCTGCCCTTACACTACGTTCAATCACTTCGATTGTCACATGCAGTTTAACTTTATCCCTAAAAACAGGCTTGGGCTTGCGGTCAAAATAGAGAAAATGCCCTCTCGTGATGGAAATAATCAATCTTCAAACTGTAGATACCAGCTAGAAGGCAACACATTGTTGTAGGAAAGCGATGCAATTACGCCAAATCGGTCTAAACAAATATCAATTTGTATACAGAAAAAATAAGTTAATCAAGTTAAGCCAAAGCGGATAGTTCATATCAATTACTAGAAAGAAGCGTAATCGTACGGGCAATTTAAGAAAAACTGGACGCTGATTCGAGCAATATCCAGTGACCTGAAATTGCTTGCGGACACAGTGAAACAAATGCGACTTCATTGAAAAGGGCTAAATACATAAACCAACGCGACCTTTTTTACAGACCTAGTCTGCCACTTAGTTGTTCACGTGGCTAAAGCTACGTCCCAGATTTATACTTTTTGTCAAACGAGCTGCTGAAAGATGCGTCTTAAAAGCGAAGCTTAGTCTGCAGAAAATCTATGATATGATTCGTGTGCTTTCAATACAAACCAATGAGATTGTCTCTTACTTGGCGTAATCCATCGTGACCACAATGCAATTATCGGTGACATCGCTTCGCAGCAGACGAGAGCGCAGTTCTACGTGAAACACGACAGCGGTAAGAAGAATAACAACGGTATGAAATTGCTGACCCAAACGTTGCTGCGAAAAGTTCTTCGCCACAAAACTCTTCGTGTTTGAGTGTTTAACGTTAACTTTGTCTGGTAACTTGTCTATCGGCCGACAGGTATTGTTTAAGCGTACGTTGGTCTCGAACGAGGACAATACCTCTCTTCAACTTCAATCAGAAGATACGATTCAGTCTCGATTTCCCAAGTTCTCATCAACGGCAAACACACACAAAATAGGCTAGCCAATCGATTAAAGTTTGCACGAACAGGTGCAGTCCTCCTCTGGACACACTCCTGATACAACTGGTTCTTCTCGCTGGCTAATATTGTAGTTCCACTGGTATCTCAACAACCGGTATGAATTTTTGTAAACATACGATATAATTGTAGCAAAACTTTGTACTATGAGGGACGCGAACAGGCAGAGATGCTGACCCAAACGAGTTGATTAACAGCAAATGTAACCCAGTCGTCGCTACACGACGGTCAGTCACAATGAAAGTGATTCGCACTATCGGTTTCTTGTCGTGTACATATGTACATCTGTGATGATGAGGGTCTGCAGAGCGGTAAAGTGTATCTGTCTTTGCATCCTCTAGTTTTTTCTGTTTTTTTTTTCTCGTCGAGACGAACGATGCTAGCACTCCTCTGGCCGCCGAAGGGTCTGTCGTTTCACTGAGCGGTCTCGGCTGAGATTCAACGCATTTCGTCCAGATGGCGCTCATCTTTAGCCCGATCTGTATCCTCAGAGCGGACGCAACAGAATTTGCGCTTAGTGCCTGTTGTTCGTGCGCTCTTGAATGATTAAACTGTTTTTCATTCGAACCACGTGGGCGGCTGATGTCAACCGGCTTCTTTTGGCTATCCGGTTCATCTGTGTGTTGTCGCTGGCAATTTCTCTCGGACAGCTTCGCTCTATTATATCCGACGTATGATTTATTGGAGATAGAGCGAAGGAAGGAGAGAAAGACTTGTGTTTTTATGGACTTCGTTAAAATCAATACTGGCACAGGACTGTCGGCGATTTGCCTAGGATATCGGCAAATTTTGCATGCCGATCATGGCTGTGTCGCCAGCCTAGGAATAACGACATGACTATTGCGCAACGCACAAGGTAAAAACGATGCGTTCAAGATCCCGTCTTCATAATCTGATCATTGACTTGTCTGTTGTGCCTAAATGTTTGGCAAACGTTTCGAGCCATGATCGATACGTAATTGCTAAAAAAAAAATGGCAAATGGTCGACTTAGAAGGGTAAACTATTTGACATGAAGTCGCTACAAGATTTCCATAATTTTTTAGCATTTAGACAGGTCATATAAACACCGCACAAATCAGCCACCATTCATATTCAGCGCGTTCCATTGTGAGCCGTTTTATTAATCAAAGTCAAACGCCAACGATAATCTGAGTCGTTCAGATGACCATTCCCGGCAAACGCCGCTGCTAGTCTCGTTTGACCGGCCAGAATTCACAATAGATTACAGTCGTACAGTCATAAGTCGTGAAAATGTACACTCTTCTTTTTTGCGCCTCACTTACTTAAGCAGCTAAATAATTGCCTCAACTACAATGGCCGTCGCTTGACTAGGAGGACACGAGGTCGAATAGGATCGGCTGTTGTACGTTACGGATCGTTTTCCCGCCGAGCACAATATAAATGCCGATGCGGGGGACGATCGACGTCCCGCGAACTGAATATGGCCTGCCAATTATTAGATGCGTGCAAAAATGTATAAGAGAAGGCCAGCTCCTCGTAAGTACTTCGCCTTTACCGTCAACGAAATCATAGTCATACTGGTAATAATAGAAACGTAATATCTATTCATGACTTGATACGGTAGAAAGGACTTCCTGTTGCGCGTATTTGTTAACAGTCAGCCGGTTAGCAGCGTGCATCTGAATCTCTTGCGTACGGAACTTACAACCACAGCACGTAATCAAGAATGCAAAAAATCCCTCAGTGGCTCTGCGTACCAGAAGTACCACTGCGTAGCAGAACAAACCGACCTGACGCGTTTAGCTGAGACGTCTTGTCAGCGTGACACAACACGTTCAAAGCAGCTCTCGTTTCGAACGAGCGATACAATAAGAACAGCTGCGATAATAGAAAAGACAACTCGAACAGAAAGCGTATTGAACTGGGGTAAGATTTTAGCTGTCGTTCCACTGAGGTTTGCTGGGCTATAGAGACAAGATGGTCGTTTCAACGTCTAGCCTAACTGTGTTTTACTGATAACACTTCGATAACTGGAACATCTGGAGGCCTGCTATGGAGTCACACTCGAGCTAGCTATTGATTAAATTATGTGAACTACTTAACTTTAAAATAAGGGGTACGCAAGCGTTGCGACTCACTGCAGGACCCATATTGTCTGCGAGGCATCACGATAAGATTGCCAGCCGAGGACAGCATATGCGTAATGGACATCAATAAGCGCTGAATCCGTTTCGCTATCGATGTCAGGATAAACTACACTTCATGGTCGTCAAATACAACTTTCCTATTGTTGGATGCAGGCTCTCTCTCTCTCACTCCATTTTCTCTTGTGTGACCTCTGTTCTATCGGTCACGTTTTGCCACGGATGCTTAAAAAATAAACGTATATTACTGACTTATAATGTAGTCTACGAGGCGAATACCGCCCCTCCCATCAACTATGGCCACCTTGACTCTACTCGAAATACGCGTTGGCCCCTCCATTACGCGTACTAATACCCTTTGCTGTTTGCCGTTGGCCTCTTTTTGGACGCCGGCCAAATTCAGACGTGGAAATGCTGCGGAACAATGCATTCTCCCAGTTTTTCGATCGGTGTAGCGACGCCAGGCGCCATCGCGGCACCGGCACGAATCACCCGCGATGTCTTTGTCTGCCGACTATTCTCTAAGATACGGGCGACGAGGATGCGCTATCTCACAGTAGATATAAACTCACTGTCGAAGAAGAAAACCCAATCACAGTACGTATTGTGGTCGTACATAGCCTACGAAATAGATCTAATTGAGAGAGGTAAGTTCAGAAGGAATTTAGGACATCGACATGATCGTGGGTGATCTTTAGAGAAACCTAATCTCGGGGCGTATGGGAAAATAAATAATATTACACACAGTAGTTGCAGGCTCAAGAAGATACTAATATATAATAGGCTTATATGGTTATGGCTGAAGGATAGGGTTACCCTGATAAATGGCTGAACATGTTATTTCACGACAAGGAAGATTAGGGCCATTTAATTAGGAAAGGAATGAGACTACAAACGGCAATGTGTTTTATCTCGGCTTCTCTGTGCTTCCTGCGCTCAAAAACAAATTCAGCTCGATCTGTCACTGATCTTCGGTAGGGGGGGGGGGGGGGTCTCATTAGTAAGGAATGATTGAGTAGTACTTGAACGTTCTGGAGACATTTTTCAACTCATCTCAGTTTAATTTCACTATAAAAATAGCTAAGGCGATTTTGTGAAGTTTAATGTTTAATGTTCAAAGTCGATGTGGATGGCCGATTTCTGCTCTAATCAAATGCATGTACCGATCTGTACGATCTAATACGATAGTTGTGATAATTAGTCGCTAGATGTCGTCTTAGTCGTTTCCGCGTAGCGCCTCGTGTTTTCTGGCACATTCTAGCCAAATAGCCTGGTTCCGGTGCGGAACCGTTTTGGCGCAAAAAATAGAAAGCAGTATCCTGCTTTTCTGTTCATTTCACAACCCATGCAGCTCCATATTCAAGTGACCGCCGATTAGAAACCGGACATTCAACTTCTTTGGGACGAAGCGAAAACTTTAGATTTAACTAGTACTTCGTTCAACCCCAGGAGCCTGTCTTCTCATTACTATCGTATACAGATGACGGCACATGTAAATTTTTATCCGTGATTGATAGTTAGCAACCCTTCATTTTGAAACTATAAGAAGATTGTTAGAGCATGTCGCGTTCACACGACTAGCCAAAGTAACAAGTGCGCCCTTACGAATTGAAAAGATAAAGTATTTTGTTTGGTTTTCCTCAGATATTTCTGCTGATCTTTAATATATGTAGATCAGTTTAGTTAAATAGTTATATATATTCTATTATAAACGGCTCGACATCCAATTCAGATTTGGCAGGGAAGAAATATATACGTATAATGACGGTAAACATACAACACTCTTGAAGACCGTAATGTTTTTGGGCGTAGATCGTACACTGGGAAATATTTTTCGACGGCATTTTTCGTTTAATTTGTATACTGATTTACAAGTCAATTTTACTAACTAAACATTCAGATTGGTAAAAATTATTTTCCATTTTTTTTCACACACGTTTCGGAACGGGGAAAATATGTAACCGCATGATTAAAATCAATAACATAACATCAATGTACCTGGAATAAGTATATTTATATAGCATCGATAGTCATTCTTCGTTTCTCCCCTATATTTGATTTTTGCACGTTGTTATATAGTTCGCTCGCAGAAATTTCGATGACTCTGCATTGTAGCTCGTGCCTATAGTACATGTTAACCGCACTCGGTGCTACATTGTTCACTTCCTACTATAAGACGAAAAGCCAAAATAGAAAGAAAAGGAAATCTGGGTGAATATAAATAAACTACGCCAGTTCAAGCTAGTGAAAAATAAGCAAAAACATGGTGGGAGCTAGGTGAAAGCGGGCTCGTAGCGCAGTTTGTCTCGATATCTTTAGTCGCCGGAACGAAGCAGGGAATAGGCACCCGCAGAGCGTAACGAAGATTTCATTGCTCCACCCACAACAGGCCGTCTGTGACGCCCGGGGGACGCCTAGGAAGTCTGCCCGCTTCTTCAGCAGAAGCAAGCGTAGAACGTCGGGAGGAACGAATTTTATAACGATAATGTTGGCAACGCCGCTTGATGTGCCGGAACGAGCATGTCGATCCGGTTCAACATGAGGCTCACTGCTGAGCTGATCTTACGAAATAATCGGTTAAGAATTACCTATGTGTCAATTTGCTGAGTTAATCACACCTTTGGCCCACTTTACGAATGTACGAAGTAAAACGACTAAGTGTTGAGATGGTAAGATTTCTAACATGTTCGGATACCTTTTAGCGGGTAACGTAACAGAATTAGCCGGTGTTGAGCCTTAAGAGCTACATCGCCTACAGCATGAATCGTTTTGGGATGAATGGGGCGTGTGATGAAGGTACGTGACTATGATGTTACTAGTAAATAATTGGAGCTCAGTTTTGTTTTCTCTCGTTTAACGATGGCACGTCTACGTTGATTGATTCGTAAAAAAGCATATTTACGTAACATCGAACAAAAACTGGACATATGGCAGTATTCGTTGAAGGTCCTAAAAAAGGAACTGTGTTACATTCAGTGGCTAATTAAGATATAAGTTCAAGTTAATTAGAGGGCTATCTTAAACCTAGTCCTGTTTTTCCCTGTAAAGATGAAGAGCGCATTCAAACGCACGTATTTAGGTAACCGTATCATCAACTGTGGTTTCTATACGAGAAACATCCTGGTATTTTTTTTGTCCCAGACGAAGATGATACGATTACGTCCGACTCAGGCGATCTTGAAGCACATCCACCCCGAACCGTTTTAGATAATTAGTAACCACTTGCGATGTAACATGAAAGTTTTTCGACCGTAACATGTATTCTATACATACCGATATCATTGTGAGCCTTGAGGATGACCTTTTCCGCCATTTGCAGTTGGCCTTTGAGTTGCTGGGAATAGCCTTCCGTGCGCTTTAACCTCTCGCTCCAATATTGAGCTGCAAGAGCCATTGCACTAAATGCTACGGACGATCGTCGGAGTTCGCTGCGTATTACGGTTAACTCGACGCTTCGAGCTTCACACGTTTCGCCGAGACGAAGGATTTCATTTTCAAATTCCGACTGAAAAACGATGCCGATGTCCGAAAGCAGCAAAAAAAAAAAAGACAAAGCAATGACGCTTCTTGGTTAGAAAGCATGCTACGATTCAACAAAAAGCTGATAATGATTTTATTCTCCATAGATCCGTTATAAATGACAAGCAACTAGTGGCATTAAGGGTGCTAAATAAATAGGTATATGGTAGAATGCCCTATATATCTAAACGCATTTGCCATTCAACTAAATCTATCAGTTATCAACAATGCTGTAGTATTTATTTCATCGAAATCGTTCATTTGTTTATGATATATATATATATATATATGTGTATATATATATATATATATATATACACATATATATATAAATTGTTGCTGGTATAAGAGCTAATGTACATGTTAGACAATGGATATAGTCACATTTTACTGAAGGAACTATATTAAAAGTAGAGATTCTGAACAAAACGGTCGACACAATCGACGCCATAACGTTCGTACACTTTAACGCGCATATGTTACGCGGACGACTAGATTTTTAACGCAGTGCACACACTGGTAATACAGTTGAAAATCTTTAATCTGCTTTCAATAAACTACTGAATCTTGGCGATCAGAGTAACTTCCTCAGACAGCGCCGGTATTGTATATACATACGGTGCGTGGTGTTCTCTGAATATTCAATAGCCTCCATGTATAATAATAATAATAATAGAACTATGAATATCCGATTGTTGATTTGATTGAGTCTACTGAACGAAGACTGCTAGTCTTCAACAATGAACATTTACATCGACTTGAGGAAAAACGGAACACACTCATATGCTGTTTATAATTTCCACAAACGGGTCAGCGATATGAAAATTAGCGGTCACTAGTTCGCGCAATGATAGTGGTATCAGCATCTCATTATCTTGTGCTCTTCACTATCATGTTAGTGTTTTGCATGTAGAATCAGGTAAAGAATATCACGAGTTGTCCTGTCGGCGAAATCTGACAAGTAATAACATTTTATCTCATCGACGATTTTTAGACGCTGCATGTTGAAACTATGTTCGACTGAGCAGTTAATTTAGCGATTGTTGAAGAAATGTAATGGGATGTAACGGTAAGCGCTTACCTTAGCCGGACTTATTCTGGCATCGCCAGTGACGGACAGACCATTTTGGGACTGGCTAGTGGCTGTGATCGGCGTAGACGTTGTATTTTCTGTCGCTCGAACTGCTTTCGGGACATTTCTGTCGTCGAGGCCTAGAACGAGCAAAAAAAGGTCAAGAATATTGAACACTTTTTCAGGATACGCGTACACAATTAGGCGAATATATGGGACAATTGGCATATAGTGAATTCGAGAAAAAAAGGCCCACAGATTGATTAACAATCACAAAGGTAAAATAAAATTAAAAAATTCCACCATCTAGTACGTACTTGTATTCTATTATAGTACAATATATATAAAATCCGACAGCTCTAAATCCGAAACGCCAATACATAGATTCTACTGCATAGTTCTCATATTTATGAACAATTGCACTATTAACGATAATAGTAACACTTCTAATTGCCAAAGATTCATCGATTACTCGTCCTTATTTTCTTTCGGTGAATTAAGCTGCTGTTATAGGACAAAACAGTGCAGCAATGAATAGGAAAAAAAAACATAACATGTACAGTTTCGTATTGAAAAAAAAAAAGCACCAAGATGAATAGGCACACCTTGGACTTGTACAATGATACTCGTTTACACGGCACACGCTTTTCACACCTGTACAGCTAAGCCGAATAGCGACGTTAAACGACCAAAAGAACTTTGGCGGTTAATTAGTCTGGGTTAGATTTGACGGATCCGAAAATTACAGCTGTTACTCAATTTACGAATAGCCATTGCGAGGCTACCCGCGATTTGGCTGGCGCCCCCACCTCCGACGTTTACAGAAAGTTGAACGCTGGATGCGTGTGTCGAAGCAAGAGAACTTTGAATATCAATTTTTTTTTTTTTCGATACAGTTTTAACGCCATTTACCTTGCATATAACAAAAGGGCAAAACAAGAAAAGACTGGCTTGGAGGCTATTGTCAGTAGTAGTGGGCGAGCAGGTACATAATAGCATTTTTTTTTTCTATAATTTACACAAAGTTTAGTGTTTGCCAGTATAGTTAGTCCCGATCCGCTCTAGACTTACGAATCAGCATGTCATTATCGTTGGTACTGCTTCTGCTGGGGTCTGGCGCCATCTGCATTTACTAGAAGGGAAGGCGAGGGACCTTATACTATTCCCACATACATACACAATTTGAGTTTTCGGCACCGATAAGTATTTATCAGCGAGCGTTCCCCTATAAACAACGATGAACCCGCTGCAAGCGTAAACAAAATTACATATCTCGAGCTGCGGGGAGAAGTGGGGGTATGCCGATCATATACTGATTCCACCTAAAGTGACGAAAGCAATCAAACACTATCGTCACTTATCGTGTAATCAATGACAACCATATCTACGGTACGAAGTTTACTGACAATGTAGCAGTAATAAATAGATGATTCCCGATTGACCCGAGCAAATGTCATTAACAGTCCTACACACAGTCTACTACAAAAATCACTTGGGCTTAAAAACAATTTACATAACCATATATGTATAACAAGTAAATATTTAATCATCTTAGTATTGGGAGATCGCCAGAGGTAAACAGACAACGAAATAGCTATCCGTACAGCCATATTATCTAGTTCACAATCCAGGTACAACTGTCTAGTCTCCACGTATCGTACCGAATTCAATACGAGGCACGTTGTTCCGCAGCAACCTGACGGCGCAGAGCATAAGGGCCATTATCGCGTGACCGGCCCGAATCAAAGCGCACAAAAGACCTGCCTGAAGCTCAGCCGAGTTCAAAGAAGTCAGATCCACAACTTTGGAACAAGCCACACGGGCTAATTTTTCCTTCCCCTCCTCTAGGCGACGACGTCGCCGACATTTCATCGTTGTTCGTAGGACATCTGTGTACATCCACAAGCACGGGCACTGCTCAACCGAAAACCTCGAACGTTCCTATTGCCGCTAGTTAGTTGTAGGCAGTTTTACTCTGGCAAAAAATAAATGCTGATAAACGAATTGCTTACGTCTCAGCTACTTATTAGAAAAATGACTGCTATATTCGAACTAACAGAGGGGGGAAGGCGAACTTCATCCGCCGACCAAGTCCACATAAGTAAACTCAAGGTATCGATTTCCATTATCATTTCACGATACATCAGCTCGACAGATGGACCTTTTCCACAGATCCGACGCGACGAGAAAATCACCCGCGCATTGTTTCGCTAAACAGAGACTTCCCTGTTGATGGGCACTGCTCGTACCCTAACACGCGCGCGACGTTACCCCATAGAGCGAAACCAGTGCGTATTCCTATTTCTTGGCGATATGTTCAGTGGGTGAGCAATGCGAAAATCTTTCATTGTCATGCCGAGATTAGAATGCTGACAGACGCTGCTTGCCACTGTTGCTACGATGGTTTGACTCTTCTGTGAAATTCTCTGTTTGACTAAATGTTCGTAAAGGCCCTGAGCAACGTCAGATTATCGTTGCCGGATTTCCAGAACTGGTCTGTAACAATATACGATGAGGAACCAGTTGTTTTCCATATGTGTTCCGCTGCAACGCCTTCAGCTAGTTACTTTAACCTACAACAGAAGATGCAAAGCCAATTCGCACATTGTTGGATAATGCTTGCGAAGCAGCCCTTATCTCAGGGTGGTCGGCGGGAGTATTGAAGCCGCTAATGTCAGTACCAACGTTTACGTCGGTCCCACTTGTCCAGATTTGTTGCCGCTGATGTAGCAGCATCAGCAGCTACGTTGTCGCTCTAGACCTTCATTTGTCGGTTGATTCATTCGATCACTCAGGGTTCGAGGACGGCAGTGCCATCTGTTTGCCGTTCCGCTTGCTCGTACGGAAGCGGTCCTAGTTGTCGACCACGAGAACTAAAGAGCAAAGGGATGCTCTGCGTGCAGCGGCGGCGGCGAATGTCACTGTTATCATTTCCTGTAGTTGTGCGTTCTGACTAATGGTCAGTTCCTGCTAGGGAGGGACACCTGACCAGTTGCCCCTAGTAGCCAGCAGAAGATTCATTCCCACTGTCAGCACAACGGCAGCAGCACGAAACAACACTGACGGTCATAGTTGCACACAGTTATGGGCACTGCACGCTGCACGACGGCGTAGCGTACATCAGCACGACAACGAAATCGACGATGACGACTGGAACGCGATACATACACCGCTAAGAAGGGACTAACGATTGTTCGATTACTGTTGCCTCTCCTAGGAACTCGGCTAGAGCGTTCAATGTTGCCGCTAGAAAATACCATGAACTAGCGCGCGCCGCCGGATTAGCGCGTGTCGGACCACGCATAGCGCGTAGGAACCGATTCTGGCTGTGAAGTGGCTGGTGCCGATCCTGCCTGTGCTGTCGCTATGGCTGCGGCGGTGGCATCGATGGCAATGACAGCATCTACTACGTCAATAGCACAAGTGGATGGCAAGTGTACTACAAGTATATATGGTCGTGATAGAGGCAGCAGCAGCGTCAAACAGCCAGCTTACGAGCGACTGGCCAAGCTGTTTGTCTGTGTTGAATGTCCACAACGGTGCGCGACTCACCCAACCATTACAGCTGATAACGCTTCGTAGGCAAGAAAGAGGTTTCTCCGCTCCGCCCAAGGCACGCAGGCTGGCTGGATGCCTAGCCGCCCCATAAACGAAGCATTATGGTGCTGCTCTTGTCTCTCATACGAGAAGATACCATGTCGTCGCAGACTTCACAGCGACACGTCGACTATCGAATCACTGTTACTGGCCGTCGCAGAGTAGAACTAGTTTATCACTGATTCGGTGCCGCTTATGATGTCCGTCTCCTGTCGGCTATATCAGTAACTAACCGGTCGCCTTACCATAGGTGAACATCAACTTTTGTTACTTTACAGTCACAGTCAGGACCATGCGCAGCGGATGTGGCAATTTATAGGGTCCGTTCGAAGAATCCGGTACGACAACCTCGTTCTCACACACATACACGAAATTCTATTAACCTCTACGGTTAGCTTCTTCGGTTTAGCCTTCAGCGCCTGACGGAGATGTCTTTGTCGCCACAACAACAGACGGCTTATGACAAAATCTTCATAACTGCAGTTGTCGCCGTCGCTTTTATCGGGCGACATTTTCGTTCTACTGACGGCGAACCGTGTAACTACGTGGATATTCCAGCTGCATCTCATTTCATTCCAGGAGGCTTTACTCCCCTTTTTCCGTTAACTCCATCTTCCTTTTTTAATCAATTCGAGCACCTAATCACACAGAAACGCACAGATGCGCGAAAACACGCCCAGTCTAGTTTCTTAGATGCTGGAACATACGCATACAAAAAAGGCAAATAGGAGATATGGCGACGATGCAGCGTAAGCAGCAGGTGGAGGGTGGCACAATGTAACATTCGCTTCGCGGCAGAATTTTCGCGGTGGGACCATTGCCCCATATTCTATTCGGCTAGCAAGCCGGGGCTTCTCCTAGGATTAGCTATATCTAGGCGCGTCCTGTTGTGTCGCCTAAACGTCGCACGTCAAACTGTTCGATGGCGGCAGACAAACAACAACGACTAACATTAACCAGACGGGTCGAAGAGCATAATTTGAGCTGAACGTCACGAAGACAGCAAAAATTGCAACCGGCTGACCGGAAGACTGAAGCAATCGCCATCGATTAAATACCCTGACAACATTAGGCGTCCATATTAGGGTCATTAGTGTTGCATTTTTTTTCGTTTCCCGTTGCCGCCATTTGGATTATCTTGGCTTATCATCGGCTGAATCAAGACACAGGAACTGGCCACAGTATATATTTCCTCGATATATGAATGAGTGTTAATATATCATCTGTATTAACAACTGTCGCAACCGACGTTGTTGAGGCAGCTGTTGGACGCTACGCTTAAAACCACACATTCACTGATTGGAAGCGGCAACATTCAGAGCTATTTCGCCTTTTGCATGGTACATGCAGAAGCGACATACTGTTGTGCGCAGTCACGCATGCACATGCAGAAATAAAAAACTATGCAATAATGTGTTGCAGTTAAAGCTGTTAAAGCCGAAGATACTCAGGACATATCGATTTGTTGAACGGTGCTTCCTGGCTCGTACTTACTGTCCGCACAATGTAATGCGATTAGCACTACCGAGACCTCCACAATCCCATCTGTTTTTCGTAGCGTCGTGGACATGGCCTGCAGGTGGGCTGCGTAGTTTCTACGTCAAGCCATGTGGCGACTCTTTAGATCCGTGGCTGTTGTTTCTCTCGGTGCCCCATAGACGACGCAAACGGGAACATAACTAATAGTCTACAAGTATATAATTGCCCAAGAATAAGCGGAATGGTGATGATTTACAACAGTCAATGGGAGTTGATGAGAGTCGGTACGGTGGAATATAGCATAGGTGATGCTGGTTGGCTTACAAGCTTCTTTTAGCAGGAATAACTAACGAGTAGTTGAAAATTTCAACTTTCCCATAATGCACACGCTTTCACAACGCGTACGAACGGGTGTAGGAAGTAGCGGAATCTCTTGGATTTTTTTAGGAGCTCAACGAAAAGAGATGCAGATTTCTGTTGTCTGATGCCAAGCAAGGCCGCCAACAACTGCACCATTATTAAGATATTTTGCATACTGAACAATAATTGCGTAAGTGTTTAGTAAGTAGATTAATATCAAGCTACCTAACCCAATTGCAATCTTAGGTCCGTGACAATCGTCTGGTAACAGTATGCTTATAGGAAAAATATAAGGATCTTTTTTTATTTTATATTGCTATATATATATATATATATATATATATATTACTACAATTTACTAGAACGATTCGATACAAGCAGGTAAAGGGTGCGAGCGAGATTTCACCAAACGGCAACAAGGTCTCCCCACTTATGCTGCGTTTAAACAGCCGTAGCAACAATAGCAACAGCGAAGCTGGCAGCCTTAATTGCACTACCTTTGTTGCAGCTGCAAACTGTGCCGCCGTCAATCAAACGGTTACCATAAGTCGCCGAACCATTCTTTTAGCGGCAACAACAAAGACAACGGTAAGCAACGCTTTCCTAAAATCCACTTGACGAATAGGCAACGCCAAATTACTACGGCCACGTGGAATAATAGATGCTACCTCTTCAAACATTTCCATGCAGCTTTCTTCCACCTACAGGACATCGCTACACAGGATCCGGCGCTATCGGAAACGTAATTGGGAATCCAGGTCATCACTAGCCTCTCCGTTTCATCAGCAGCAAACGCGGAATCACTAGCGGAGTATACAGAGGGTCAGTACGTAGAGGGGTATCGCTGCACGTACGTCTTCGAAAACTCCGCATTACTTTAATGGATGGGAACATAACAATAATAATAACAACAACAAAAACAGCGGCGGCAGTAGCAACTGAAGAAGGTTCTTTGTGCAACGTAGCAACGGCACCGATCCGCGGTCGTTACAAGGCAAGAGCAAAACAGCTACAAGGGAACGCTTTCCACGTTGTATAGACGGCAACACTATCGCTCGCTTGCACGCTAGCACGTACGCGCACACATTCATACATCGCGAATGGCTGTGGGAAACCATGGGGCATGATGGCGATACGATGTAGCAACTGTCATGCGCTTGACTCAGAGCCATTTGTAGCTTTTGCGCCGTCTAGCATCGTATCGTCCTTTAACCGACTGAGAAGTTGGGTAAACGACTGCGCAGGCACTATGGACATATTCGTATTTTCTTCTTTCACGCTCTGCCCTACACAGTAGATGTGAACTTAAGTGTAATTTGCACATTTTTCTACGAGGAAATTGTTTGCCTGGTATTAGTATGGTTCTTTAGCGATTGGAAGAAGGCTGATGGAAAAAAAACTATTATACATTGCTATATATTAAGCTCATGAGCGTAACGCCCGTCGGGAATATGTGTCTGCTTTTATTGTTTATTCTTGATTAATATTATTACTAAGTGAACTTGAATAGTTCGATAACTAAAAATGATGTTCTTCATCAAATAACTATATAAGAACCTTCATTTGTCCGAATTTTATGTCCGGCACTATTGTTAGGCATTCCGTCAGATGGATAACTCCCAATATGAAATGAAACGTGTTCATGGTCGGATTCAAATCCAAAATCACCACGTGTCCTTTAGGTTTGTCAGACGAACACGTTACCCGCTACGCCATTAGTAAGAGACGAAAATCCTTTGAAGAACTTTATTTTGCAACGTGGTTTTCAATGGCACCTTTATCGCTGGTGTGGTCCATCCGGAACACGGCGACTATTCCCTGCAATTTGACAGCTTGTTGACAGAGCAGTTACTTACCTGTCGTCCCATTTTACGCCCGCTTTTCTATCTTTTCACTCTGGCTGTCTGATTCGATCCTCCCTGTTTTTCAGGAGTCGCCCATTTATTGTCATGGACAAAAAAAAGCTAATGGAGAAGCATATAGATTGTTTGACGTCAGAGCGCTTTCGTCACGTTGTCACGAACGCTACAGCTAACGGCCCTCAAATAGCATTGTGGAGACGTTCGCTCGGATCTTTGTCTGAGTGTATGCGTATGTGCACCCGTTGATGTGTGCCCGTGATTGTTAGTCACTGTTTCTCGGGAGAACCGTCACATGTGTAATAATTGACGCAATTGAAATGACGCTGAAATAAACCAGCGGTATATCTCAACCTGTACTTATATCACACAAGCTCGGTATCATCTCATTGCTATAATTGGCTGATAATTATTATACATATAATACGCTTATGAGTCGTCGTCACGAATTCTATCATTGTCGTTCGAAACACATGGCGGAATAGGAGATATTCAGAGGAGCCTGAGACAGGCTGACAAAACGTGGTCCTCAGCTAAACAGAGGAGCATAGACATGCGACCGTCAGCAAACCTAAGTGCAACAAGTGCCCCCATCGCTCTAGGTAAACACTGACGAGCGAAACAGAAACACGTGCCCAGGTTGATGACGATCTTGGACTGCGACTGCGACCCTGCGCATGGGACTATGCTTTACGCACAGTAAACATATCGGGCGGCAGGACGTGCCATCCGGGTAACAAGACGTGGCTTCTGACTTAAGGATCCACACGTGGGGGTCCGAGGATATAACATAGTACTTCTCCACTTTTAATATTCTATGCACGTTCATAACAACTGCTTTTTTTTTTTTAACTGGGTCGGGTTGTCGTTATTGGAAACGAGCAGTTTGTTAATTCAGAGTAAATTTATCCCAGAAAAGCCCAAATGCAAATAATCTACACAACGAATACTATATTTATATAGTAAGCAAATTAGGACCTACATTATCAAAATAATAATCGAAATATTTGAAGATACAAAGACCTTGTCTGTGTATGATTACTCCGATAACTACGATAACCTGATGAGCATTAACGCCTACGAATGTTGGCGTTCGAAATTGTTCACCGGATCGGAAACTATTATTTAACTTAAATCTATACTAAATAAATCATTATGGCGTTCAGCGTATAGACGCCTTTTCGTACATACGGGTGGATCAAATGTGCCTTAGGGTGAGGTGTTCAGCTGGTACGGCAGGGGCGGTGCGATAACGCTTTAGTAATACGACAGTGAAAATGTCTGAAGAAAGCTAATTGTTGTTTTGGTTCATTCATGAAGTTGGTCTAATAACTTAACTGGCCAATTTGTTCCGGCTGTACAGGTTTACTTCCGGAAAGGTTACGTGTCGTGCTACATGTGCTACATAGATACAATCATGTGTGTATCCATAAATTTCACGTAGACCTGGCCCCCAGTGCGGCTTGACTTTGCTTACATCTTTTTTTTTTCGCTCATTGCATTTATTCTCGACTAAACAGTAAATGGACAATTTCCTGCCTTTCATCTATGAGAAACAGTTTTTGATATTACGATCATACAATAATTATATGCTTCCTTCACGGCGAAACAGCTTCATAAGAATATCCCCGCAATCGAAATGCATTATCGTTGTGTTTCATGGTAATTGCTTGCAAAATCACTCTGTCCCTGGCAATCACAGTATGATTGATACGTTTGGTAAGCTTCCGCCGTCGCAAAGCTACCCATCTGAAGGAAACTGATCTAGTAGCGTGCGAGTATTTTCGAATTCAGAAGAAAGTCTTTTAATTAAATATCTTGCCAACTTACTGAGGCAATTCCATCATCATCATCAAGCAACTGTCAGACTATCATCGAATCTTATCCTATCGGTTAGAGTCGGATAGAAAAAAGTTAAATATACGAGTGTCGTCCGCAAATCGATATAATACAGAAGCTATGAACCGCTAGAACCACGTGTTGTCGAGCTAAAGCCGAAGCCTGAACCGGTCGTAACATTTGCCTCAAAATGAGGCTTAACAGCCATAGTGAGTCGGTATGTCTGTCTGCGTAAGTAGGCGTTTGGGTATCTTT
Source organism: Varroa destructor (assembly GCF_002443255.2). Classification (NCBI taxonomy): domain Eukaryota; kingdom Metazoa; phylum Arthropoda; class Arachnida; order Mesostigmata; family Varroidae; genus Varroa; species Varroa destructor. The sequence continues at coordinate 8,258,468 of NW_019211459.1, read as the reverse complement.
GAAGCTTAAAACACTAACATCTCTAAAGGTGTCTAGGTTAAACGATGTCCAGGTAGAAAGGAATTTAATAGCGAAGTAGCTTCGGACCGTCGTTCCAGAGGGAAACGTACGCGATCAATGCCTGACCCGCAGCGACAGATAGCGCATTCGATGTCCTTAGTTCATAGCTGCAGCGTATAGGACGCGTATCTGCACACGCAACGGTACGGACAACCCCAGCAGCAGTGGACGTAGGTACAAAACATTACGCATGTCAACAGGGACACCACAGGATAAGCTGTAGCGGAGTGTTGTTGAGTAGATGTTTTGATTTATGTGTTTTTCGTCTGCTATTGCAGCGCCGTCCGATGATACTGCGGTAAAAGTACTATAAAAATAGAACGCAACGCGTGCCTGGTTCTCTCTTTATGATTCTGTATATCGTATCACGAACTGTACAGCGAAATGACGATAGACACCGACGCATATGTACGTCTGAGTTCGGTTATAGGAATCAATGAACGAGTCTAACTGACGCATTTTCCTTTTCAAATATATGCATATTATATGTCAGATAGTAAGTAATACCCGCGTGTGGGAGCTGGGGGTTTAAAAGAGAAAAATTACGAATGCGGATGACCATCGGTAGGACGCGCATGACATCAAAAGCTGTACGAAAACATGCGAAGACTACTACCCCCAGACCTCATTTCGTACATCACAGAGAAGTAGGTCAGGATAATGATCGTTCAGTGAATGAACTGACTTAAATGATTAATTTGCTTGTTTATGAAATATCGCATCGTAACTATAACGAACGCCTATTCAAACCTCTTTACGTAAGGTACCCAATCATCGATTAATGAACATAGTTGCTACCCGGAAACAAACTATACAGAATGATACCTTTAAATAGGATTGCGTATGCAAGGTGCTTGCCCGAAAAGGTGCTTAAGAGATAGGTTTCAGTAGCAAGTAGCAGCTATACGTATATAAAAATACTTGGGGCAGATGGATTTCGCTAGAATGGATGGGGGCTAGAATTCGCTCGGAAGTCGCTCACCTAAAGACCTAGCTCTGTTCGAAGTTGTACTTTGATTTTCAGTACTTTAATGGTCGTGTTGTCGAGCGAATGAGCGGATCCATATGCTTGTATAGAATATTTGGCTGGTGTTTCGGGTTAACGCTTCGTACTAACGGTTCCCATAAACATCGACGTATGCTATAGAAAATAACCACGGATGCATTGCTGCCCCGCATATTTTTCGCCTCGTTCTGTCCTGAACCGCTTTCAGACCAGTGTAACTCTTGTGCAACGTGTTCTACAAACATGACAGCCGCCTTCAAATAAACAATTACTATAATGTGTGCTAATGATGTGAACTTGGAAAGTTCTATGATTTTTTTTATCTTAGCCGAACTGGCAGCGTCTGGCCGCTTATCTGTCTGCGCCACCCCAGACTCGTGGTGGACGTCGTACTCAAGCTTTACTATCAGTATCGTGTCTATATTATAATTGTTATTAGTGAGAAAGTAAACATCTGCAATCTAGCTATTTATAGTAGGCCTAGTCGGCCCAAGCTACTCTAACAAATATGCCAACGTCTGTTTTTGTTTAAACAGATATTGCTTGGTGAAAACGTTTATGCTGCTACGAACAAAAAATGAACATTAACATCGCGTTTATGAGACAACACCACATTAAAGGCTGGCATTGCATCCGAAACAAAGGTAAAAAGCTTACTTTATATAGCATTTGTGTGCCTAGTGCGATTTTCGCACTTTTACTGGATCCGATCATGGCCATACCATGGTAACAGCTGCCAGTTCAGCTGCCAGCCAACAGAACGCGCAGCTAGCAATATGTTTTGTGACGAAAGTCCTATTGTAGGGTAACACTGCAGGACTTGCTAGCGCAAATATCAAACAACGAATCTACAGGCAGTATGCATCATTCCAAAAAAGAGCAACAAAAACAGAATGTGGCCATTGCAATAGCTGGCTACCGCGGTTAGATGAAATCAAGCACCGTTGGAAATGGTCGCACAGATACTGCCAGTGATAACCATGATGATATGCCTGTGACCAGTATGCGTTCTGTAATGAAACTGGAAAATCAAACCTTAGACAAATCTCGAGACAAAGGCGGCAAATTCGGCTAAAGGCGGAACTTCGAAACTTAAAATGAATACAAGTCTTTTTTTCTTAATTTCACGTGACGACATGGCAATCTAACAACTCAACCAGACACGATGCAATACTTGAGGTAAGGACAGGTTTCTTTTTGAAATAGAAAATTATTTGTAGCCAAAAGGAAGGTAACAGTTCAACACTGTACAAGTGGTATTTTATTAGAAAATGATGGAAATTTCATTTCGATTCCACCGAACTCTTACGTCCATCAGTAGATTCCTTTGGTACCAACGGCGACCGGCTAGCGCTCTCGGTATCACAGTTCAGCCCCACTAGCCCCCGAAAGCTAGAACGGGCGTGAGACCTAAAAGTAATTTATTTGTAACGAATCCGGCTTCCTTGTAGTCGTCGCATCCTATTCCTTCAATGGGCTTCCGGAACGCTAGATAATATCACTTGCGCGCTGCTATATCAACATGGGTACGTTCGTTAGCAGTATTCCCGCCGCTTCATTGCGGTTTGTGCAGAGAAATCTTTCTACTATCATTAGTCCATCGTCCCACGCTGACGATCGCCAACCAAATGGCTCAGCAAACAGTGAATATTATAAAGAAACAGTCATACAACTACACGCCATCACTATTACAAGTACATCATATATACTATGCTTAATATACGAAAGGACGAGAATCAGTGTCGTAGACGCATTCAAGGCTGGAAGGCAACGAGCTGACACAGACGGCTCCCGCAACAGCGAACGTTTAAAGTGATTGGCGTTCGAAGACATAGTCGCATCGTATCAATACGATATGAACATAAAGTAGATGTTTATAGATAACACGAACGAGATGATTAAGTCCACCTATAAACGCCTGTAATGGAACGCATTGTTCGCAATGGCGTTCCTTACACAAGAGGTGCGTTGTTCGGAACGCTGCCAACTAGTTCGTAACGGTCGAAAATAATTAGCAAGATGGCGTTCTTATAGACATACGGTTCATCTAACGTCGCTCAAGGTACCTTAGGATCAGTAGGATTTATATCGTATCATAAAACGTTCGACATATCTGTCGAAATAGCTGTGAAAATCACAATATGTTTTCATAAGGCAAAACAATTTACAGTAACGAATGTAATAAAACGAGCATATTCTATGCAAAATTTTCGAGGTAAGTAATAGACAAATCATAAAAACATTTTTTTGTCTGTAACTGCTAGGGCGTTACCTTTGCAGCGGCCTTTGGCACGGTGCAAAGCAATCCTTAGTAAGTATCATATAAATTTAAGTATAATATCGCGAGTACAGAGTAATAACTCATGTTAGATGAGTGCTACACACCTAGATGCCATATGTCTGCCATATATAGGGAAAGAGAGACACAGAGCGAGGGACGGAGAGGAAGGAGGGGCTAGAGCGCGTCCAAAACGCTATCAAGAGCAGTGTTCGCTAGTGAAATCGTAAGATAATAGTGATCGATAATGAAGTAATTATCTCAATACCATTTTAAGATAAGGCTGTCATTTATTTTGGCGCCGGCACAGCTGATGCAGGGGGTCGGAGTCCAAAAATCCTATTTTTCAGCATCGTCTGTCACCAACTGAATGTCAGTCAAATACGGAGCAGCAGTCTTTCAACGACTACACGGCACGGCTTTTGGGTAAATAGTTTAGAGAGGGCAGGAACTACTGATACAGCTACCTGGCCCTTTCAAGACCCTCCAAATCGTTCTTATAGCAGCAACGAACTGTTGTAAACAGCAGAAATAAAACGAGGCTCTGAAAATTTGATCTCATAAGCGGAGAACTGAAGATTTAAAATCGCACAATACGAACGCACTACAACTTGGGCGTATTAGAAGCTACGAATGCCCAAACTACTCAATGTCTAGAAAGCTTTAGAGGCACAAAAAAAAATTATATAGAAATTGAAAGAATTACTTCCGTAGGTTAAATGGCACTGCTGTAATCAGAACTAATTAGATTAAGTGACAAATCTGACCCAGAATATTTGAAATTGAACAAAATTGAGCAGCTGCACAACGCTCTAGACCAAGCGTCGACCCGGAAAGGAAAATCTAGACCTCACTTGTCAAAAACAACTTGATTTAAGCCAGTTCTCGCACGCTCGTACTTCCGTCCACAAGGTGCGTCCATTGAAAGCTTCGTCATGCCATTGTTATTGTGTGTTATAGCATAAGTAATACAAATCAATAAATCTCAGGCAAGAGCTACTTGAAGTAAAGGGGGTCAACCTATTCGAATTACTATCCCTTCCGTACCGAATGATCGCGCTTTAATGATAAAATTTAACGGGAATGCAGATTAGGTCATCATCTATTTTATTTCCTCTTCTTCCCTATGTATCATATATATATATATATATATATATATATATATGTATGTACATATATATAGATATATATACTTTTGTTATTGAGCTATAGTACTGTTTGTAATAGTTTGTTTCTTTTTTCCGCTTGTTCGTCTGTTGCGTGTGAAAAATATTTAAATCGCCTCTTGCGGGTTGTATGTGGCCCGTTCGCTTTATATTTGATTGGCCGCTTCATCGTCCGGCATGAGCGTCGGTTGCACGTCGCTTGATCGGACGTCTGGTTGACGGGAAATCCGCTAGATAGCTGAACGTCTGGGGTGGTTAGGTCTCGTTTTATCATCTTGAAGGTGTCCGATCCTGTTGTTATTTTTGATGTTTTGACGCGGACCGCGTGCGTGTCACATGGAAATACATTTAATATTACGCCAGCTACAAAGAACCGCCGTTTTGGCGTAGACATTATGTTTATCGTTCTTCTGTCAAAGCGGGTTCTTGTCGGAGCTCGCAGTTGACCCACTTCAGGACACGCTGTGTGCACCTTTGTCGTCGGCTGTCTAATGTTCATAGCTCAATATACATCAAATGGATGTGAACATGTTAAAATAATTATTGAAGGAATGTACTGCATTCAATGAATTCTATTTGGCCCATAGCCAATTTAGTCGCCTCCAACCAGTCGACATTATATGCGGTTAAATTTAGTTAGTAATGTAGATTACGTGTTCTATTGCCACGAACTCGTACACAGGTTTGTTTGGCGCAACGAATCGCCGTTAGTATCATCGGATTTCACTGAAGGGGGTAGACACCCCCGCTCAAAATTACTTAAGAATAAGAAATTGCACTTATACGCGACTCATATGTTAATTGTAGATATCTACTTTGTTCGTGTCGCCGAACGTAATTATCTCTATACCGTAACTAACATATTTATAAGGGTTGTCTCCTACCTGCCTAAAGTGCGGATCATCACAATTAAAAACGTTAACGACTTTATATATACATATATAGAAAGTAGAAAATGGTAGCTCCCCAAGTGACGAACGCGGATTCGTCTCTCTGATGGTGTGGAGCCAGCGTAAAAGTCGCCGGGCAGATATACGGACGGAGTTGCTCTGCCATACCGGCTCAGTCTCGACAAAGCAAAACAGAAATCTATAATTCTGCTTCAACAAATTGTTCTCAGACAATACGTTATACTAATGTAGTGACTCGGTCCTGTATAACAAACTCCATGCAGCGACCCCGCAAGGGCAGCAGCGTCAGGATAACTCGCCCAGAGTGACCCCGTTATCACTTTCGTTGTCACCGCACCTAACGGCTATTACCGGTTTCTAATAGTACTCAAAGCTATTACCACTACCCCCAGCAATATCATCTCAAAGAGTAATTGTAGGTACAAAATGGGCAGATAGATAGAGCGCCAGTTACCCCATTAGACAATCCATGTTCAAGTTTTCCTCCTGGGGGACGATAGGCGAGCGGCGAACTAGGTCAGGCCGACTGGCCTCATCGCATGGCATTGTTCTGCTTTACGTAAAAGAAGTAAACAGCAACGTCGTCGCGGTGCGTCGTACTTGTGACAAACATCCGACTACTAACTGAAAAAGCAGATGCGAAGGAGACGCAGCAGCAGCATAGTACCATAGCGAGTGCCAATGGGCGAGACAGGTATCGAAGTGTTAAAATAGCCGTTGCTTTCTTTGCTACCGTTGATCCCATCGTAGAGTCAGTACAGCGAACGGCAGTGTCCGCCCGGTACAGCCAACTTACGTATATATATATATATACGTTTATATGTATCACAAACTCAACCTATTAAATTGGATGCACCGAACGCCGTGAGTTATCGCTTAGACCCGTTCCTGATGAGGCTGATCGACTGTGAGAGCGAACAGGACATGGGTTTGGTTTGTAGCTAATAGACTAGCAGTACATTTTCACCGCTCGTGTTATAGCGCGCACGATTAACGACTCGTGTTTCGTGCATAGGACAGAGAGCATCAAATAGGTCTGATTAATTAAAAAAGCTGGATTGAAACAACTGAAATGAACGCCAGTGGAGTAGGCGGTTCTACGAATTGTCTAGCTAAGACAATTGATTAGATGACGGCAAGTGCTAATGACGTTTTTCGTTGTTCAGGTCTCAATAGGCTGCTTGACCTAGCAATAGGCTATTTCTCTGCAGTCGACAGCACGTACGGCCTGCCATGTCTATCTAGGTAACAAGCCAGTTACTTGCCTGTGCCAATTTCCATTGGCGACGGCGCAAAAATTATAAATTTTCGTATAGTTTATATGGTAGCTTGCCTGCCGACTACTCGAGAATGTTGCGTTTGTAGTTTTGTAATTAATCTAACTCAAGATTCTATTTTCCTACATTGCAATAAATGAAGTAGCATGTTCCGAACAAAATTTATTATAGAACAAATAAAAATAATAATACTGAAGTGGGACATTATAGAGACTACATTTTTGATCGAAATCGACTTTTTGTGGAGTGTGTAAGCGGCAAAATGGATTTTCTTTTGCATCTGGACGGTGTAAGGCCGGAAGCTTCAGCTAAGTACCGGTGCAAATTTAGAACCCAGGTGCAACATCTGGTGTCGAATCGGGTCCAGCGAGTGTTCTGATCCGGCGCCCTATTCTACTTACGTGTTCTGCTCTAATGCTGTCCTGCTACTTATGCTAATGTAAGCTTGATACAGCTGAAATAGTGGTATGAACAAACACCGGAATAAAGAATAGTTTTCCTATTTTTTTTTTTTTTCTCTACGCTAGCCGTCAAACAGAAGCCTAAACGTCTTCTTGGGTTCGCTCCCTCCCACAGAATCTTCAATAAAAAAAATATGATGACATACCTATATACTATTTATATATTAATAGCTTACCATTGACGTCGCAAGGTGAGCTCTCACTTGTTGGGCAGTTTGTGTTGGGAGGGGTACAATCCGCTACGTTAGTCACCGTTGCTGTGCTAGTCGTTGCTGTTATGGTGATTGTCGTCGTTTTAGTGCTTTTCAGTGTATCCTTAGAAGGCGAAACCGACGGTGGGTTAGCTACACCGTTCATTGCGGATCGTATCTGCTGTCGGGCTTCTTCGGCGACTCGGGAAACACTCTCGACAAGATAGGGCGGCTGGGAAGTCGCGATGATATCAAACGTTCGATTGAACTCACTAGCGTCTTCTATGACCGACGGCGATTGCTGGCCGACCGATTCAACTGCAGGAGACTTCGCAATCAAGCGAAGACCACTGTTTTTCGAGCGTCCCGCTCGGGCAATCTTCGAGGGTGCCGCAATACGCGACCGACTACCTTTCGGTGTACTTGGACTAATCAGCTCCTTTGTTGAGCTCGAATTTGACACTTTAGGAGGGCCGTCCTCGGGCGTTTCGGGCGACCCAGCGATTGACCCTGCAGAACGACCTGTCGACTCAATACTTGTCTGCCGTTCGATTGGAAGGGTTATTTGACGGCGTGATGAGTTTTGAGTTGTACCCCTGACGAAGCTGCCGGGCATTGGTAGTTTCGATGATTTGTGCGGCGACTCCTTGCAGGCTATAACATTTTTTGAGATTAAAGGACCTGTTGGACTTGGAGGATCCAACTTCACTGGTGAAAAAATCTGTTTAGTCTTCGACTTCCTTGTATATTTGGTGATCGCCGATGAGCTGTTACGGCCCGCACTCGAACCACATTGAGCTCCTTCATCCTTAATGATATCTTTGCCACTGCTGCTGCTGTTAATGTTATTATTAGGATTAATAGTAGTGATATTATTAAGCTCCTTAACTTTGGCAACTTCACTCGGTTTTCTGAGCTCCCTTCGTAGTGACTTTCTTACGGGCTGATCACGTTGCAGATCTTTCACCTTGCCACTGACATCGCTATTTCCACTAACTGAGGAATCAACCACAGGCAGTTCCTCGACGGGCGCCGTGGAGTCCTCCTTTGTGAACGTCTCGCTCCTTTGCAATGGAACGGGTTTCTTCCGAATGAAGGTTCCTGAGTCAACTTCGTCGGAGAGGCTTGACTGTCTAGAGATTGTGCGTTCATCGGCGCACTGCTCACTCAGATTTGCAGAGTTCGTTATACGGTTCCGCCATTCGTTTGTCGATTCTACTGCTCTGCTCTCGCTACAAGCAAATATTCCAGTCTGTGAATTCGGCTTTCCCGCAGATGGGGTTATCGGTCGCGAATGAACATCCTGCATTGAGCCAAATTTTCTGGTAGGCTCAGATCGTTTCTGGCGGGCTTGTGTATTTTTTTCGGCCGCAAGATCCATTTTGGAATGATCTCCAACCAATGCCTCCGCACTGGAGGCACGCTCGGCGGTGGACGAATATAAAAGCGGTCTCGTCAGATCTGTAGAGGCCCTCTGCATGAAGGCTAGCCCTGGAGTATACGAAACTGGCCTGGCAACAGTATTTTTCTTCACGCGACGAATTACCGCGGGATCCCTTACTGGTGAAACGGAAGCAGGCCTGCAGCTATTTGGCAGTCGAGACTCAAAGCGTCGCCTTGTCGTCTTTGGATCTTCTAGCTCGATTGTGGGTCCGATCAGTTTTCGCAGCGCCGCAGGTTTTACGTTGGAACAAATACTATTACTGTTAATGGCACCACTGCTGTTATTTGCGTTATTCGGCGTGCCGCTAGTGCCGGCCTTAATCCCGATGGTTTCGAAGATCGTCGAATCGACCGTGAATTTGTCATTTGAAGCCTCTGGAGCGTTCAATAAATGGTTGACTGGTGAGAGATCGCCAACAGCTGAGTCGTCTGAGCATGGACTTTCAATGAGTTGAACTGGCGCATTTGATGGATTATCCACAATAAGTCCATGCGGTTTTCGTGGTTTCATTTCATCTATTTGAGGTTTCAGTGGAGGGTACGTTCCATTAAGGAGAACGTACTTAAACTCGTCCTGCAGAACTTCGCGGGATTTCCGTTTGCTCTGCTTCTGCCTAGCAGCATGTTGATCAACTTGCTGTAGTCCCGACATGGAATGCTGGTGGTGATTATGGCCAATGTGACCCTCCTTCAAAAATAATGGCAAGCTTGAATTCGATTCGAGCGAGTCTTGCTCCAGCCCTGCGCGCGATGATGGACAGCTGATATCGGAGCGGCTGCGTATCCGGAAGCTAGGTAAAGTTGTGCATCGGCGTATGACCACAACATCCTTGTCATCTTCGTCATCGATCTCGTTGTCTACCGAAGACCACTCCGGCGAGGCAGGAAGATGTTGAGGTTGACCCTTGACAACAGCAGGCGCCGCCGATGTCATATCAGTTGGCACGGAAGCCCACTGCGAAATGAAGCCCGTCGAAACTCCGTCGTTCATCGCGACGATGTCAGATTGCACAGACGGCCACTGGGACAACTGCTGTTCAGCGGCGGAGAATCCACCGCCGCCGGCGCTGCCACCAGGCCCATTTGTGTCATCATGGGCCCCTCCACAACCGCTAAATCGGCTGTTCCCATGGCTATGGCCACCGTCGCGGCTATTACATTCGTGCCGTTCAGGGTCGCCTGTCCGGATCACATCGACATGCGCGACACTCGGCGGAAGTACGCCCTTCTTCTGCTTGTCGCGCAACGAGAAGCGAAATAAGCGGCTGAAAAACGCCGGTTTCGTCGGCGACGGAGGACATTCTGGCACGGTCCCCGTACCGGTATAGTTGCCGTGAAAGATCACTGGCTTCTGGTACGAGTTACAGCCCGGATGAGGCGACGACGTCGGACCGGCCTGTTGGCCCTTGTGTGTCACGGCCTGTCTGAATGACCACGTCCGTCGCAATGTCGGTATTCTCTGATCGTCGAATAACAAAATCGAGTCGGGCCGAAGATCGCCATCACGGGTCGCGTAGCCTGGATGGCGCAGCGACATTGACCGCGCAAATGGCGGTGGCAAGTCATCGATAAGTGTTGTTGGCGGAGATACATCACCCGAATGGCGCCCGAAGCGCAGTTTAATTTTCTTCTTCCACGATGTCATCGCGCAGCCATCCCGGGCGGAGCCGCGACTAGTGTCAGGTGCGTCCCTGTAACGAGTCAACCGTTTTTTTGTTTGTTTGTTCAACCGACCCTCGGGTCGAGGTATCCGGGTACAATCGCTTGCGGCGGCAAGCAGTAGTAATGCAGTGCCCGAACTCAAAGTGCGCCCCAGTTTTGTGTCTCGTATGTATAACTATGGCTGTATATCTGTTTATTTTAACGATATCGCCCACGTGCGACTGACTCTCATACGTAGGTACATACAAAACCAATTGGTATAGTGTCAGTTCTAGTAGCTTTTACTGATTTTATTATGATAATAATTTTCTGTTTTAATGCATTGTGATGCTGTGTTCGTTTAGTTTATACAAAATGTATGTGCAGAGTGACAGGATTTCATATGTTTCCCCACCGACCCCACACTTCATGAGGTGAAGAGCTTCTCCATTGTTCCCATATATAGAAAACAGTGTTTTTCACAATAGCTACCCCACAGTTAGCTCCTAGTATGGAAACCTTTAATAGTATAACCATCAGGAGCAAAACCCAAGATAGCTAGCTAGCTATTCGAATTTGCTTGAATGTTGCGAGACGTCTGGAAGAAATCAACCCCGAGGCAAATCGCCAGTAAGGTATCTTCCAAATAAAGCTCCAATATAATAGCAATAATATTGATATCATGAAAACGAATAATCTAGCACGCAAGACAATCTGTACACCATTATAAAACGATGTAAACTTTTTTGGCCGTTCGAAAATGCCGCCTGGTTCCTGGATGACCACACTCGGCCAACGTACCGTAATTTTATATCACCTCTATTCTCGGTAGCCGGTGGAGCGCTTTCGTAGCCACCACAATTATTTTTCATGCCAAATAACGAAAATCCACCGCTTATTTGTGGTACGAGCTTACGTAATTACTAAACTCAAACTAAATCTGTACCTATTAAATTGGCACATAGGGAATGGAGCTTATAGATGGAAATTTTTCTAACTCTATCATGTGGCAACTACTAAGTCGACGTTACCGATGGCACCGTTAGGAAGTGCTAATATAGTATACGCGCTCTGCATTGGTGGTTTGTTCGGGCCGTCTTTCGTCTATCGGTAATTTCTACTACTGTTTCTGCATGATTTTATCGGCTATTGTCGTTTTTGCTGGTATTTTCTATCCAACGAATGAAGTAACTTTTGTTAAATGACTGCGTTTTTGTCCGCTGCGAGGACTGACTGCTGCAGGCTCAAGGTGCGTCCATTGTCATCCATAACCGCTCAACATAGTCAGTGGACGAATCTCGTCCGTAGTCAATAGATCTGTCTGCTTGGGATAGAGCTGAGACAAGGCCGGTTCTGCTATACTATGAGCAGAAACATTGCTAAACAGCCGAGCAAACGCGCAAACAGTTAGCATCAATCATCGTCATGTTTTCCTAGACCATAGCAGGTGGTTAGCCACACAAGAACAGACGGTGAGGGCGTCGGTGCAGGCACAGTCATGAGGGTGCAGAATACCGTTGAACCACACTACTACATACGAATATTCTTTCATTGTTCAGTGATGATGATCGGTGCTTAAAGCTGACGGGAGCCAACGACTTTTCTGCTGCTGACGGTGCTGGTATTTTTGGGATACACCGACGCGCCAATGGCTCTATTCGTTCAGGCACGGCGGTTCAACCTAGGCTACAACCTAATACCAGAACAGATAGTCTTTGTCCCTCTTGGACCACCCGTAGATCAATAATGATAGTAATTCAGCCCAGCTTAAATAGTACAGCTGGAGCTTTCTGGCCGGCGTTTATCATTGTTAGGTCAATGTCGGCTTGACATCCGCTGCCTGCGTTTTTATTTTTCTTCGGCTTAAGATTCAAGGTGACATTGGTCAATTGATGAAGCTCGCAATCATCCCTGCAGTAGCTATTGTGCGCCAATACAAATCGTAACGACATGATACCGCAAGAATCGTTGCGGCTGTAGAACTTTCCTTAACGATGGCAAAGTGTCTTCCTTATTTGTTCTCGCGTTAGGAGGAGGAAAGCAACGGCCGGCAAACGGACCCCATTTGACGTTATTAAATTAAGGCTATACAAAACTGATACACGCAGCATCAGCGTTACTGCTGCTGTCGATGCCAATTCACCCAGACGACAGTAATTAGCGCGTGTGAGGTCGATAGCGTTATTAGGTAGTTGTGAGTGGACCGTGGCTCAAAGACGAATCTCAAAAAAACGTACGCCCCAGATCTAAATAAACAAAGAATTTCCACGTTTAATCGGGCGTATAGTTGAATCCGAATAGACATTACCTAATTCTACGTCAACTAGATTAACTCCGAGCTATAAACAGCATATAATAAGTTAAGCACAGAGAGATACGATGCTGCTAATGTATGTGCTCGATAACGACGATGCGGAAAAGATTGAACCGGCCGTCTGTCCGCCCGTCTGTATGTACGTCCGAGGGCGTAATTTTACTATGTTTTAGTTTTATTTACGCAGCTAAAATGATAATTATTCAATTATACCAACCACAGTGCTGATAAACGGGTTCCACTCCGCAGTCGTGCAGATCGCTTCGTGTACGGGTACATGCAGTTATAAATTGACAAACATGACGATGATTTAGTAAATGAATAGGCCCATTAACGTACAGACAAAGACGACGTGACCATATGTCTGCCAGGTTCTTGCCGCCCTTGTGAAGTAACGGCCAATGTTTGCTACAGTTGCCCGAATAGCAAACGTCCCACAAACCGTGTCATGGTGAAAATATCTTATAATTTGTCCCATTGTAACGTCGCCGTTACGTCAGATGGCCAGCTTATTTAACCATAGTAAACGATATATAAAATCTATTTTTTTACGCCTTTTGCCTCCTTGACCACTCCGCCATTCCATCTGATTGGCTGATATACGAATTGCAGGCCCTCAAAGGAAAGCGAAGTTCGAGATTACTATGAGTAAATGTCGCGACATTCCAAATTAACCATATATGCATGATATAACGAACCTGCCCTAAGCCGTAAGCAGAAACTGGTTTATTCAGCAAGACATGTCCACGATGGCAAAGCTCTCGTTCTGTTCTCTTGTTGCACAAATAGTGACTGGCAACTCTTAACAGATAAACCAGCCCTGCTACTTTGGGCAAAAAAAATCTCATTTCAATATGGGTTTAGCCCGGTCACAAACCGCTGCAGCCCGCCCGGCTTCCCATCTCATTCCTGTAAACTCTTGGGTCAGATCACTTCTTCGTGTGTATGTATATACATATATTTATTTATTTGTGTACATAATAGAACTAATATCCTGCGCTGAAGTTCGCTATTGATCGCCTATTATAATTCGTTCGACCGCACAAGTTATGATATTGGCTATCTTCTTGTTTGTTCCACCTCGATCACTTGGAATCCGATGACGCTGTTCGTTAGTCTAGTCTATTGTGTATGAATGATACAATATATATATCCATATAAATCTATATGCTGTGGCATACTCCTGGCCTGGAGCAGCTGTTATACACCTCGGTGTTTTTTTATCTGTTTGACAGAGGAAGACTTCATGATGCCGATGCTACCGCGATCGCAATCCTCTTTTCGTTTGACTGACTATATGTCTCGTAGAGCCATTACTGGTACAGGCAAGACTTAATATGCGCGTATACATAAGATACATAAACAGACAACGGTTGAAAATGCTGTGGTGGTAGCGTTGGTGAGTGTCCGTCGTACCGTACTGGTCGTCTTTAAACCGTGACAACAGACAGCAGCATTGGCGACGGCGACGGCGACGGCGACGGCGATGACAATGCTGATAGATGCAGTATGTTTTTGTTCTCGGACAGACCTTTCGACACCTGGACGAGGTCTTTTCTCCTTGCTTTGATTGTCGCGGATCCAATCTCTGTAACAGTAAACGAGCTAATCGACGCCGGGATAGTTTAGTTCGTTTTGGTCGGCCGGTGGGGACCTTCAGTTTCACTCAAGCATCGTGAACGATCGAATTTTTTATAACGAAACTTTACAAATTTAAATAGAGGAACAGCCAATACGAACGCCATGGAAAAGGTTGCTGTCGCTGGACCAACAACGACTCAGACTAAGCCGAAACAATTAGAAACAATTTTCTGCCCTTACCAATCAAAGATGTCGGGAAAAGGAACTTGACATGTGTCGTCTAACTTTTCTTTTGAAGCCGATACGGCACTGTATACTGCGAAGAAGATGATTTCATTGAATTGGTTCCTATTCGCACATATGTGATTTGGAAGCAGACATCCGCAGCTCGTGATGTATCGATATAAACACTTGATCGAGATGTTGAACAGCGGCCTTCAGACGTTTCAGCCAGTGAAAAGACAACTGCGGTTGTTAGCTCTTGTGCCATCTTCATCAAGAAGCAGCTACGTCCTGGGCTAAACCTGCTAGGGTGAAAAGTGACGCCTCGAACCCCACCAATGTGTCGGCAACTACCAGTTAACATCAACGCAATGTAGCCTTCAGCCGGTGCAAGATCTGACCGGTATGTCGGCTATTTTTTTTCGCTGCCAACGATGTACCTGATACTGTAATCTATAGATCTTACGAGACGATCCTGACGAAACGGTGCTAACACAGCGTATCGTCTAACGTCTACCGGTCGAGCACAAAAGGGAAGTAGTGTCATTGGCTTTCTCTAACGGATGACCCACGGTCATGTTTAGTCCGAAAGAGTAGACGTTGGATGGCGGGCGCATAACAAAATCGAGTGCGTAGAGTGGCCGTCCCTGAGCATCAGTCCAAGTGCACGTTACAGAGATACGCATTAACGTGTGTGTGTTATTAGGAGGCAGACGTTGTCGATATACATCAATTCATTTGAATCGCCTGGAAAATGGTAGGTAGCTTAGCGTGCAGAAAGCGGTTTCGATCGTTCTTCTGACAATGACAAAACACAATCGCTGCATTATGGCCTCTTTTGTCGTTTGCTGCACGTGCACGTGTCTAGTTCTTAATAAACATATAAAAGCAGTAGGCTTTTTCAATTGGCCTCTTCTTGTTGTTGTCTTTCAGGTGCCCGACGCGCATCACCTTCAACAAGAACAGCTGCCGGCGCAGCAGCGACAAATTGCGATTACATATTGATGTTTCTAATAGTGCATACAGGAGCCATAGCATTAACAATGGAAGAGTTGCAATCGATCGTGCGACTTACTCCCTATCATCACTTCTCTCACGAACGATTTCCAGTCCAACTTCACGTCAGATGATGCTCAAGTCGGCCGTGTTCCTTTGCATTCGACCCGCAAAGCAGTTGAATCGACTCGAATCAACTGGGACCTGTCTACGGATTCAGAGAGGGGTTGGTCATAAACGAGAAGCGTCTAGATAGGACCACCACTAAGGGAAGTTCGCATCAGGCAGTCCGCTAGAAATTACGTACTGAAGGCATTTGCAAGAACACTTGCGGCTGAAACAACAGCAGACGGCGGAGGGTACAACGATTCTACTAATGTGACCTGACAGTCTATCGGCGACCTGTGGAACGCCTGCTAGTGAGCAATACTTCTTCGATTTCTTTTCCAAAAAGGTGTTGGCTCCACTTTCAGTCTTCCCTGCAACTGCAGATGCTTGCATGGCCCCATCTTCGTTGCTGCCATTGCCGCCGTAACAACTGTAGAAGAATCATCAGCATAATCGGCCACCACGTGACGCGCAGACGACGCTGCAGAAAGCGAATCACATTTGTGGTTTTCGCTGCTCTGACTCTACGATTATAACCGTGTATCGCTCTGTAAGTGTGCGTATAGGTCAGGATGTGCGCGTTTACGTGCTGGCAACGTGTGCATGTGCTTGTTCTATCATTGGATACGAAATTTCATACTGAACACAGCGTTGATGGGAGCGTCAGGGAGGGATTTCGGTAAAACAATGGCTACGCCATGGTGGTCTTCGTTTGAGCGGAAGCTACGCAATGTTGATAGTCAGTGTTTAGTTACCATTCACTGGTCGCAGTACATCATAATTAGCTATCGTTGTTCTTAAGCGCTGGATAATAAAGTGACTGGCTACTGTATAGCTTTGCTTGAACTGAGATTATTCCTTTGAAATATTTTGTCTCTCGCCTATCAAACATATCTGAGTAATTCAGCCCTAATTTTTTTGCAGCACTATTTAGCATTGCAATAATCAAGTTCAGCTAATCGATTTGCCAGCCCATTCTGGCTGGTTGTCAAAACTCGAGTCATAACGACGTCCCGCAAAATTACGACATCCGAGATTCGCGCACAGTGTTATCGACTGAGGAACAATCGTTACACGATCTCTTCGGAAAAATCATGCCTCTAAAATGCTTATGTACGGCAGTCGAATTTTATGACGACGCAGAACTAGACTGAAGTACTCTTCTGGACATAGTGAATGTGGCAGGGGGTCTTGAAAAAAATCAAGGACAGCTATATCCACCAACATGTCTCTAGCTTAGACGAAGCTCAACGATTAGTGGATAGCTTGGGCATCCTGTCTGATAGCTCGCGTCACAACACTGACTATTAGTAGATAACTTTAAAGACAACTCTGCGGAAGACAACGTCAGACTTTATCAATGAGTAATGCAGCAAAAGTGTACAACCGACACAGCTCCGTCGTCCATTGACCACCTTCGAAAGCCAGCGCGTAACCAGAGGTTTACAAATATAAATAAAGATATAATTCGAGAGTCAATCAGAGCTATTATTCATTGAGCGTAGCTCCGCTTATATCAGAACAGGGCGTGCTGGGTTAATCTATCTAGATCTCTAAGCAACGCTTACGATGGCAACTGTAAACTGGGACTGTTAAAGCCGACTCTTCATGCTTCTCTCGGGATATTTGCGGTTGATACGACGGGCCCTTGTATTCTGCCTATGCGGATACTGACCACGACACTTGTCTGTTCTGCAATTCTACCATAATACATATATAGAGTGGTGCGATAAAATTGACTAAAGCTTTGACGAGCTGTTTATGGGCAGGGTTCTCGGTACCAGATGAAGGCTAGTTCCTTTTAGAACAAGACGAATTCGTCGTGGCGTACAACGATGCGTCGCTTTCAAAATTTGGCCGAGGCTATTTTTTTATGCAGCCTATTTTCGCGATACTTAAAAAAGATCGCTTGACGCACGATTAGTATTACAAAGATATTGTCAAAGAATATTCTGAAAATAACTATTGAGTGGTTCAGATCCCGTATCAGATCTACAGTCAATGCGGTTGATAACGATCCTGTTGAATAAAGACGACCGACGCGAAGTATATTCCTAATACATGCAAAAATTGCTCTTGCGACTAAATTTGGAAGTATATATATATATATATATATATATATATATACACACGCCTAGGTTTAGTATATAGGTAGAGAGAGAGATAGAGAGAGAGGGGGGAGGGGGAGAGGGAGAGCGCTGATGAGTCGATCTACCGGTTGTCTAAAAGAGAACCATTTCAAGAACAATCGATAGGAAATCTTCAAAAAGACGATATGTTGTGATGATAGACTGTAGAGGATGTGTGAACTCGGCCCAGTACTATCAATGTCTTGTAATAACCACAAATAAGGTTACTGTTATGTATTTTATTCAGAAGATTCTACGTAGGTATCGGCCAGCTTATTTTATGAATATGACCTCACATAATATAGATAGCCACAGAATATTTGTTTTGTATCACACAAATCTACGTATACATATAGCAGTTACGCTTTTGTCTGCGAAAAAATCTTTCTGTGTCTATCGATGTGACAAATCTTCTGCGATAGCGAGCGATCGAGCGTTCGCAAAAATAGGCGCTTGAAAATTGTACCCGTCCGACGGACATGTCTGTGAAACATGCGTACCATAATGCGTTCGCCATCGTTTATTTACTCTCGTCCAGATTACAACAGAGGTCGCCACTGTATGTAGTGGAACGCCATCATTGTAAGTTTCTTGTCGATTGCTCTTGGGCTTTCATTGAATAACAGCATTGTTTTTCGACCCGTATAGAACAGGTACTCTTAGTAGAATTTAGGTAGAGTTAGTGGTACCAGTGACAGATATTGATGGCCACTACGAATCTAGTGAAGACCTTGAGCGGCTCGGCAGCTTACTGAACTTTCGACAGCATCGAAACAGGCACAAACACATAGCGGCGGCCGCCGCAGTGCGATCGGGCGTTGTCGCTTCCATCTGTGACGATGATGGCAACAACAGTATTGATGGCTGCTCATAGAACGTCCCCCCACCCCCCGTTGATCCGTTCAGCGTGCCCCCTTTAGTCGTGACACTCGACAACCGTTCAGTTAACTGCGGTTTATAATATAATACAGCCATTGTCGCCGTTGTTGTGCGCCGTCGCTCTGCTTATACCTGGTACTAAGTAGCCAGTGAATTGTTTATGCTTAAACAGGCCTGCAGGCCGCCAACAAGCGTGAGCGATCGACCGTGACGTGGAAAATCTTCGCCGCTGCGGCGGCGTGCGCGACGCCAGCATCCGCGCCTTTGTGACTCTGTCTACGTATTTCGTCTATCGTATGCTAAACGCGGCCGTCTATAATATCGCACGCTCTGTCCTAAACGCTTGTTGGTATTGTTGTCATTTGTTGTGGCTTTTCCACCACCATTTGTCGGTGTTGATATTGGTTACCCTTTACTGTTGTGATTGCGATGACTGGACGGTTGTATTAGCTATTGCCAACAGAATTGTTCCGCTTCTCACTTGCCGGCCGTATTGTATGCAGCGCTGAGAAAGGCCGGCGAAAGTTCGGACGAAAACGAGAAAAGTTGGCGATTGATTGTTCCTTTGCTGCTTTCAATCGTCGTAAGCCATTCCTTAATCATGAGAATTTCTGTTGAGCGCGGTTGCGTTCATTTCTGTAATTTAAAAACGATTTCTACCGAAATATAGCCACGAGCTACTGTTACGTACGACTCTGACCTTTGTACACAGCGCCCGCCGTTGCTACTGACGGCTAGATGACCTCCCGAGATACGATATGGGGTACGCTGTACGTGCTCGTTCTGCAATGAAGATCGAACTCGAACTCTCTCATTTAGCTGAGGTGAAGGCCGTAGTAGGGTTTTCGTAAGTGAACCTGCGCAAGAACCATTACCGATTGATCCACTCTCACGTGCGCATGGCACTTGTGTGTGTCGACGGCGTAAGGATGAAACACGGACAGAAACACGACATGAAAGAGAGTAGGTACTGTCGAGTGTGAATAATGATTTCGTATATTTTTCCAACTATACGCTTGTGTGTATTTTTTTTTTGTTTTTTTTACATAGCTGCATTTTTACATTAGCTGAGTCTATGGAAAGCAAGCTGAATAATTAGTCCTTATCTGTATCAAAGGCGCAATGTAAATAATTTGAATCACTTCTTCCTTCGTCACATTGCTACATCGTGCATCACACACACACACACGTGTTTGTCGTTGCTCCACACTATTATTCCACATAGTCACAACTGTTACTTGCAGTAGTAAACTCAACGATGACCTTCCTCGTTCGTGGGGCTTGGTCACAGCACAAGCCATTATAGTCTATTTCGATCACAAACTTCCGCTTGCTCCGTTCTACTAATGTCAACCAAATACTGATCTCTTCCAGTCGAATACGCACGAGCACATGGGCCTATTCTACAACAGAGTTATAATCCTACGATGTCCAAAGAATGAAAGCTGTTTTATTTAAAGCATATTAACCGCTTTGGCCCTTGGAGGAAAGCAACATCGGACCATGTCGGTGCTACAGTGGCAAGTTTCAAAGAAGTTAACCACTTTTTTTTCTAATTTTAATAATAGTAGTCGTAGCTACTATAAGGATTGGCTATTTATGCCGGTGTAGGGCCGTATATTAGAATTCTCGGGTAACTACTGCGAACTTCGCGGGTCCGCGCTTCCCGTCGCTTTCAGTCCGTTACTCACCAATTAAATTAAGTAAAAAGCATCGAATCATCTTCTATTCATTTCAACCAGTAGCAGCAACGGTGTTAGAGCTCAGTCGGGGTCCGTTACGCCATGAGTCCCTAATGACGTAAAAAGGTCATCATAACGAACATTACTGTAACGGCGCGGATGATAGAGATAGTAAATGGTGGCGATAAGATAAGCTGTTTATCTGATGAAAACTTCGACTACGCTGTACAAGCGACGATCAAAACAAATTACGATCTCTTACTTTTTGTTTTTTTGTATTAGAGCTAAACTTTACCCGAGTTTTATCACGGAAGTTTTAGTTGTTTTGGCGTTTTTTGTTTCGTTGTCATTAATTTTTTCATGTATTTACAATATCTAAGTGAGTTCCTGAACGTTTCTCTGCTAAGTGTGAATTCACCTAATTAGATCATGGCCGGCTGGCTGTTGACTCAGGAGGAAAAGAATGGCCCGTAGCAACAAGTGCGGCCCTTAAATTCTAAATGTAGCAATAGAAAAAATCAAGGGTCACAGTCAAACAATGGAAAGGAAAAGTATTCAACTAAACATCGCTAACGACCAATACCATGTAAGGTCCATTACCATCCTTGGGAAATTTGAACTGACGGGGGGCGAGCTAGGAACCCACAGTTTAGGTGCATCTGTATATGTAACAAAAGACAAATAACAAAAAGCGTTATTTGTTTTTTGTTGCTAGTTGGAGTCGACTGACTTAACTTCCAAGTCAATCAATTCCAACTAGTGAATTAGTTGTTTCAGTAAGTTAAAGCATTTGCGTCTGACTTGTAGACAGGCCGAAAAATACAACAATGAATCTCATGGTAAATTTACGAGAAACAATAATAACGGCAACGATCAACGGAACAACATTATTTTGCCGAATGATATATTTATCGATATTATAACACTGTATACTTTGTGTGTAAGTATAAGTTAACTATTTTTATTGGATTGACAACGAATCCTGTGAACCCGCCACGAGCTTTCCCTTTAGTCAACTATTATTAGACCACCTATGGCACATTATGATATAACGGTAGTGTACGGCCACGGCAATCTCCTACCGCAGATGTAACTTACCAACTTTTCCTGAAGTTGACAGTGGGTCATATCAGGAAGCGCATGTGAGATTTAGGTGAACTCGATTATGGTATAAGATAACTTTTAGCATCAGCTGGCACTTCTAACGTGTAAAACTAGGTAACAAGCAAAAGGAAATCGTCTGCAGCATCCGCTGGAAATTTTAGCTTTAATTTACTCTGTTTTGAAATGAAAACTCAGAATCGAATGATTTAACTAACAGCTAGTATCTTGTTGAAACCGTAACCACTTATACCTCTTTAGTTGTTCTTATTTCTAATGGCTTAGTTTATACTACACTAATCTTACTTAATAACGCCTCCGGCACAATTTGGATCGTATGGATTTAAATCCACTGTGGTTTCCGATCCTGATCGACAAAAGTCGTTCTGTATCTTTTTTTGCTGATCTATTGCCACTTCTACAGCTCAAACTGTTGTTCGTGCAAATACGGAATCTGATCGCTATCTGTACCAATACAAGCAGCCCAATTCAGAAACCGTTTACATTGATAGTAGTATCATTTTGATGGGTACCGAGGAATCTCTTCTAGAAGATAATAAAACTAAGATTTATCTATGAGCTCGTAAAGCTGGGTACCACTTCTTATGGTTCGTTGAATTGTCGTTCATTGAACATTGCTCCGCCTGTCTTAGGTCGAAAAACTAGGTTTCATGCAGGACCTATGAATCGATAAGGATGCTTTCTAAAGCTGCCATGTTTCTGACGAGTCTTCGCGCCAACAAAATGGTACTTCCCTCATTATTTATTATAACAATTCCTACATAGTCTCCCATCTGATGGATGTTTTACGGGCGGTTGGACAAGAATTGCAACTTCGTTGAGCTATTAAAAGGAAAAGGAAGTTCTCATATATCAATGGATCCTAGTTTTTAGAAAGAAACTTACATCGCTCGAATTGAGTCAAAACTAAAGGCACGTTCTTACGTATTCGCTTCTGGGAAGTATGAGTGACTAAGTTCTTTTTTGTGGCATGGGGTCAAAAAACGCAATGGATCGCTGTAAAAAGTGCAGCAAAAACGTCCTCGAACGAAACAGCTTCGAACCTGCAGAAAGGACCTATATAAGGCAAGACCAAAATACAATGAACCTAGGTGAAGCTTACTTGTAGGAGCACACCTGCTTTTTGTACAGTTGTATATTATAGGGAGTACAACTTTAACTTTAAATACATAGCGTAATGAATAAACAATATTTCATGATATACGGACGCTAGTCGTCAATTTTCGCGCGGGATTGTTCCTAGCCGTTGGTCATGTCTACTTTCAACCGCTTGGTACGTTCGCGCACACCCGTCTATAAGGCATTTATAGAGCGAAAGCCATTGTCTTTGAACGCGCGCAAATTGGCTGGCAGCAGTGAACTTGTCGAGACTTTGTTTCGACAATGAAATTGCATTATTTTTGTTATCCCACAGCTGCCTAGATCGGCGTGAACGATCCATTTACCTCCGTTTATAATCATGTGGGAACTATTGTAGGCAAAGCAGTCTGCTCCGAACGTGAGTCCGGCTAAGCGTTAGCCGAACTCTTATAATACGCAACGTACATAGTGAAGATTTTTCTGCAAGATGATCTCATGCTGACACAGCCCCTTAGACGCTACCATATCTTTGGGTTTCGAGGTAGCTTTACGGTTGAAAGCTTCATTCACTCGTCTGCAGAATGCCCACAGGTCTGTTAGTATTGTTAAGATGTCAGTCTGTTGCATTGTTTCACATGAAGATATACCTTTTTGAAGGAATTCTATCACCGGAGTACCGTATCGAAAATATTTTGTTCGAATTATGCTGCTCCTAGAACCGTGAAATAATGTTTTTTTTTTCCAGATATTACGTGTTATGTAAGCTGCGAATCTTAGGAAAGCGGCGTCTACGGTAAGGTTGAAGGGGTGAGCACGGTCTACGAAGACAAGACACGTGAACCGATAGATACGTAGACACATACCTTCCACTAGATCCATGCTGTACTATTGGCCTATTCATTCGTCCCTACCCAAAAAAACTTGTATGTATTTATAGCATTCAGTATCGTTGTTTTTGTTACAGGCACCAAGGGTCAGCCTCTTTATGGTCACATATTATAGCAGTGATTTATTATACAAGCATATACACAATATAAATAAATCTGCGCTATTTGTGTAGAGACTTCGTCGATAATAGAATTTATTTCTCAGCGTCTTTTTTTAATTATGATATCTGTTTGCTTCTCTTCCTATCCGCTGCCCACAGAAGATATGATTGTTTCACAGCTATAACCTGCATTGTGCTCGTCAGGACATTAGGAGGACATTAGGACAGGCATTAGAAGATACATGGTATAGTAGATGGTGTTGAAGCAATCCAACCCACGATGTATTAAATACGAATAATAGCCTGTTTCATCCAATATGCAAGTTGTTTGGTCGTTTCCGTTCGCGCCTCTCTCCTGTGCGTTATAATTTTTAACGAAAAGGTTAAGATCAAAAGCGTCGACTCTGCACCTCGGTCAGCAGTAGATTGTCAGGCATCTACAAAGGAAGTGCTTAGGCTCACATTGGGCATAGCCGGAGCCTAGTGTTCTAAGGGTTACTAAATCTAGGCCAGAGGGATGGCACCGTATGCTGGTGTAGCTGCGGTTTGCGCCGGGTGCCGGGTCTGCAGCCCTTGTCTATGCCATAAGGCTCTCCCGTTTTTTTTTTGTGTCCCTTTGTTTGTTTCGCTCTTTGACCTACTCCGTCTCTTTCAGACCGAGCAGAGAGACGACACTTAGTCCATGGAAAATTCACCTTCCTTTTTTCTTATGATTATTTGCACGGGCCTTTCGTATGTTGTTATAGTATATAGCGATGGCTGGCCTGTTTATTGTTGATTCTTTTACCTTCGTAGTGGCTCAATATCGAGGGCCACGCGTGCTTTCTAGCCGCTTCAAACCGGCCGATTCAGCATGAAGCAACAAGCGAACGAGGAAAAAATCAAGCGTCTTTCTCGACTTGCTGTACAAGTCGTTACGGCTGGCTAGTCAGCATTTCTTAGCATCTAAAACTAACAAGGTTTTTCCCTCACGCGCCTCTATCAATGCGGCTGAGAAAGGGGTGTTGCCAGCCCCCAGCGTGCGAGACAAGTTTTTTCCGAGTTTAAAGAGGAGCACCTATAATAATCATAAATATATCTAGGCGACCAAGAAGCGGCCGAAAATATACAAACAAAAAAAACGGCAACAAAGAACGCCTGAGAGCGTATATTACGAACTTCACTCTGTTGGAGGAATAGGACCGCCTGGCCATTTTACTATGAATTCATACATAACCATGTTCATTGACTGCCATTCTGTTAGGGTACTTGTTGGTATTGTCCTGATCAGAAGCATGAGTATCACGCTAGGTGAGATCGACTGCGATCCTTGTGGCAAATCAGTGGCGACATTTGAAAGCATACGGATGCATGCGGTCACACAAAAACCTGAACCCACTAGTACAGCAACACCGTATATAACAAGGACATTGCCTAAATAAATCAAGGACGTGTTATCTGATTATATATAAGCCAAGATTGGAGCTTGAAACACTCGACTTAGATACACTGTGTTCAACGGCAAGTGTCTCTTCCGTGCTATAATATATTTGCGAGGCTCGAGCGAGCGTCGCCGTCCTAATGATGTTATTTACAAGCTATTATATATTGAGAAGAGAAGCATAATTATATAGGAACAGCAGATTACACACAAGTTTATACCTATGCTGGAATAAGGCCAGGCATATAAGCACTCTTGGCAGTTAAGCGGAGGGTAAAATGGGAGCTTCCGTAACCTCGCGTACTGCATGTTTCCTGGTCTGAAGTTCTCTCAGAGGCGTTCATCTGTAATAATTATGTCTCTGTGTGTTTATGGATCAGTTTTAACAGCAACGCGTAATCTATTGCTAGTGCAATAGAAACGAAGATAGAAAGTAGTAGAAGACAACTTTATCGAGAGAGTATTAATAGGCGGTGTCAGGCTGCATGAGATAACATGGACCGCTGCCATCGCCGATGGCACTCTGCTAGCTTCAGGAACATCGCAAAGATAAAAATGAACTCGGTATAAAGGAGGCAAACGTTTTATATTTCGCGGTGTTTTCAACAACACTCAAGGCACCGTTGTGGGACAGCCATGAAGTATCTCGTTATGGACTGGAATCACTGTAATCGCAACGAATGACGCGTGAAATCTAGACACGGTGGATGTATGATGTGATAAATAATCTTACAGGATTCATACAAGCCCATATGGTGTATATACATATATATACATGACGCACGTTGGGCACACCGCCCATCCAATGTAATTATGACATTGATGCTGGGGGACACCTTAGTCTCTATAAACGTAAGAAGTAAAAAGAAAGGACGCTGGGTTCTGTTTGCGGCCATTTAGATTATTATTATGCTTCTTGGGAAAACAAACGTTGCCAAGCAAGGGGTAAAAGTATTTGCCCCCAACGGCTTCTCCTTCCCAGGGAGGAACTCTAGCAACCCACAGAAAACTCACTGGGCATTGCTTCAAACGTTAATATTACAGCAGGATCTGTATTTATAAGACAGTTCTATTATTGCTTTCGTCGCAAACAAATTAAACTATCTTGATCTATTAAAGAAACCCGCTGAAATGCACACACAGACATACATCCGTCAAAGATCTGATAGTGCTTTGTCACAACGCCAGTAAATGTGCAGAGAGATATTCAGGTAGTCGACTGATAAATACACCCAATCTAGTTTCTCCGTTAAAATTGTACAGCCGAAAAACATGCCTGCAGATTTAAATTTGCGGCAATAATAACAATAATATCACATAAGGAAGGAAACCAAAAATAACGCCAGCGATGATAACACAACAAAATAGGGCAACAGAACTAAATTGCTCGTCTCTAGCTCCTAATATCGATGGTTTCCACTAAGAAAAATAGACACAAGCACAGGACAATATTTCTCTTGCTAGACCCATTCGTGCGCGTTATAGAGCAAACTCATAATGCTACGAAGCTACAAAAGCTAACGCAAAACGAGAACAGATCCAAAAGAACGTGTTTGTTATCTTCAAGGCGTTCTCTGACCGACAAAAAAACACTCGCGGCGTTGATGATGAATCAGGACCGCGCTCGGTTCATGTGAGAAGAAGCTCGGCTCATTTATGGAGGTTGATGTCACAGTCACAAAAGCTTCCGTTCGCAACTACTTGACACACACACACACACACACACACACACACACATATACATATATATTTCTAATATAACTATAAATCTTACTTTACAAATTTTATGAAACGCTTTTCTCCGAATTTGTCGAGTTTTCTTCCTCTTATTGGACCGCAACTGCCTGGCTAGACACACAACTTTATATGCACAGAGAACGCCGAATGTTTGCTATGTTTTTCGTTTTTTTGTGTTACGTTCATTACGTGTCTTGCCGTGGCCGTTTGTCGTCTCCTCGTTTGTCGATTTTCCAATGAAAACTTGGTTACCACATTAACCACCGAGTAATGGGCTAGGGAATGTTATGAACATACAAGGGCTGTCTATATTTTGCAGGCCTTCTTTTTACTTGTTTTTTCCCCGATCAGTCAAGAAGGGGGTAAAATCACGAATGGTTTTTAAGGCCTTTTTTCTAACACATGACTTTTGATTACGATCATGACGGGTACCGGTGGTGATACCTTTACAGCAACGGCGGTATGACGGGGGGGCAACTGTGGCATGAATGGGGGAATTATGTACATCATACGATAATGGAGTGGAGCATACGAAGTGAAGACGGTAGGAAAAGTGGACGATTTGAAAAATCTACTAAATTGCATTTACTCTCATGGCGGTTAGCTGCCCGTTTGATGATAAGTAGACACTTTTTCAGCTAGAACGGCTTCGAAAAATACGGCTAGTGGGGAGGAAGGCGCTTGTTTATACAAATGTAGTAATTTGCATAACTGCATGACGCTAGAATGGAATCGGGACAAGCAAGATGGCTGGCAAACAAGTAAAGGCGGTCGTCGCTTGTAAGTTATGCTTACGCAATGCTTAATTTCTAGACGGATATATTTTAATAAATTTTAAATGTGCTTTGAAGCACATATAAAATCTATTACTGTGATGCGTGCAAGTAATATGAGGAAAAAACATATTCGACTAGCTCGAGGGCATAAAGTCGTCTTTCAACCGCACAAAGGGTATCGGTACGTTAACACTAATGTATATATATATGCGCAGCTAGTTGATAGTATCATTATGAATGCCATCATCAATAGAGAAACACTTCAATACGTAATCTATATAATTATAGAAATATGCCTATATTTTACACATTAGTCAGATTTGTTAGCGGCTTGCCTGACCTTACTAATGACCTTCCAGAAACGATAGCGAAAACTGATTGGAGGGCAAGAAAACTGTGGGAGTCCGTTACCGTAACATCGGTCGATTCAGTCTGTAGCTGTCCGTTTTGGGCGCTACCCGGTTTCATTTGCACGTTTAGTATCCGCTAGGCACCCATAGGTGGGCGGAGCTGGCGCTTGCTTAACGGCTGATATAATTTGGTGGTCATTCCGTGTGCAATCTAAAAGAGCTACGCGGTAAAGGATGCAGATGAGGCCTTCCATCACGGTTTTTGTTGGCGTCGTTGTTGTCGCATGACAACAACGGTGCCTTTGTATGTGCATTTGGTGAGTGCCATGTTTCATTTTCTTCTCGTGGACGTTACAAGCTATTTGACCTAGGAAATGGGTAGGGAAAGCTGCCCGTAACAAGTCAATATTAGGCTCTTTTAGGGTATGAACGCTCTTTCGTTTGAAAACCATTAAAGCAAACCAGCTCCAGGTATAATCAGTCCTCTGTTCTCGTTGGTTTCTGTGTAATATTGTTGCTAGTTATAGCCGATGTAACCCAATTACGAAGTAACGGTGGTAGCCATATACTAACAGCTTGAATCTATTACCCAACTAATCGTCTAAATGTAGGCGAACGTGTTGATCTGATTTGAAATATTAGCCTAACTATAAATAGGACCTAAATGTACTCGTTTGTTGTTCTGTAGATGTGTATATATAAGCCTATGGATCCTGAGTCGAACAGCTAGGTCGAAGTGACTTCCAATTTTCTCTGCGACCACTTTGCATTCAGTCAACATTGCAATAGATTTGATCACTCCCGACTGCTGAGCATTCGCCAACGGCTGGTCCTTTCGGCACTATAAGCGAGCCTTCAATCGATCTTTCTCTGCCAAATTTTCCGTACTTGGCAAAAAAATGCGGCATGACAAAAATTAGACGGGCGGTGAACACCGCTTGTCGGCTACGTTAATTTTTTCGCGTCGTTGGCTGTAGTAAAAGATAACATATAATAAAGATAATCGTGATTAAGATCATACTTCAGGTACGCTTCATCGTTTTAGCCACAAACCGAAAGTTCATCAAATTGTGCAGCATCAATTCTGTCTTTTCAGTTTACTTATGCACTATCTACTTCGTCGTCCCCATTACTAGTATTAGTAAAAAATGGCTATAGATCAGGGTTTGAATTGAAATCGCTTACATTGATCGTTACTCGAACTGTTGAAAAAGCAAAATAACTGAAAGTTAACCGTTAACGTTCGATCACAGGCCTTACTACTAGCTGCATCACAGGTCAATTCAATACATAAGCTCTGTGTTTTACGTTTAAAACGTGAGGCTTTAGGCATCGTGTCACATGGTCGGGTTTCAACAAGAAAAAAACTTGTCTGCGCCCGGATTATAACCTAGACGGCCGTTACAATTTGTGTACCGTTACGTTACTCGCTTGGTTATCATGGGGACTAGCACACAGTTCATAATCTACCTTAACCAATTGCGGGTTATTGTTAAATGTTCCTCTAACCGTTGATTTCCTTTCCCTTCTTCTTTCCACATAAGCATTTAAAAAAATAAACCCACTGCACTTTTACTGTCTGCCACCATCGGCGGTTAAAGAAACCGACGAATATATCAACTAGGCTTTTTCTTTTCGTTCCCTTGCGGAAACAAACGTAGTTTTTCGTTTTATGAGAGCAACAAATAACGAGTAAGAGGATGAAAAACGGAAAAACTTGTTTTGTTAATATTGTAAGTGTGTTAACGTTCTTTTCGGTACATCTACGTGTCTTTGTCTACTACGCTAAAAATTCGTCAAAAATTTATGATGCTATGACTCGATGATGTTTCGTACATTGCATTGTATGTTACGTTTAACGAATGGACAGTTACGTACTGCAAGACATTGTATGGTCCTTGTACGATTACCCATGATTGACCTAAGTCCTAAAGGGTGAAAGCGATTATATAAGCAAGAGGATAGTTTTAAATATAAAGTCTTCAAAGTAATTTTTTAAGGGTAATGGCTAGTATGCCCTATGTATTTTTGAAGGGGTGTATTTTGAGCACGCTACAGCCGAGGTGATTGCCAAATAAAATCATAATATTTGACAACGACAGAGTTTTCAGCTACAGATTGCTGCCGGTTTATAATACATTTCAATACCAAATAAGCGTTCGATCCTATTTCATGAGTAGAGCGTCCGTAATTGTCAGTCAGTTAAAGCATCGGTTGTCGGAGATGTATCTTAACCGCTAAACAGAAGTCGTCGGTAACGTTATATTAATATAGGACAGCCAACTTGAACGAAATTTTTGTTTTTCCCGAAGGTGTTACGAACGCCTGTATAAACGACCGCCAGGCCGCGCCTTGTCGTGCTACTTGTTTCATCTGTACGGTGGTCCCATGAGAAAATATGTAGCATGCGTCTCACGATCTTGAGACTTTGGGCCAAGACTGAGCAATTTACGATGACCACGTAGAGGAGCAATTTCAGCCAGTTGCTCTCGTATCTGTAATCTCCCTGTCAATCATCAATAGACCGGCAGGGCCTGTAGACGCGAACATGATGCCGACAGGGTCCTCATTGGAGTTTCACACTGTGCTCGTTGATATCAGTAGCGTCTTGTTGCGGGTTTAAGATCGTAAGCAGTACATGTAAAAAGCAGCTGAAATAACTTGTTGATAAGTTAACAGTCGCTAAGGTGAGAATAGTAGAACTTATATGCAATCCCGTACTGACCTGCTGGTTCTTTTGGAAACCTGTTAAACTGTCAAACTATCAAAGGCAGATTTACTCTTTTATTGTGAATGGTCCGTATATGAATTGGATTAGAAAATGATTCCTCCCGGTTCAGCTGAGGTAGCTAGAGCACCCGACCGGGCAGAACTCAAGAGAGCGACTTGTCACGGCGTTCTCGTATTAAATACCCCTTTTTACACATACCGTAGATTGAATCAAGTATAGAAACAATTCTACTAATTTCCAAATAGGGTAATTAAATAGAACGATGGTACAAAAGCTGTTGCTCGCGGCGCGAATATATGAAGGTAGAAATAAATTTGTTCATTGTGATCAGTTAGTTCTGTAGGCGGCCCAGATAAGGAACAATCTAGCATTTCACAGCGCATTTATATGAATACCAATGCCGAAGCTAGAACGGTTAAGTGCCTGTCAGCTTTGAGATCTTCCAAAAAATTAGCGCCATTTAGGTTCTACCAATGATGTGCACTGTCGTTTTGCTATTATTCAACGTAGCACCGTATAGTTGCTCCTATCAGGTGAATCGTTCAGGTCCACTCCGCGTGTTCAGTGGTGTTCCGCCAGTTGAAAAGGCCGCCGACACAAGGCCTTTTTCCATTCATTTATTTTAAGTATATGTGTGTTCGCTTTCCGGTAAGTAGAGTTGGCTAGGGATGCCCGATGTAGCACGAATGGCTTTCCCTATAGTACATACATGCTTTACACTCGAGAAGGCGGAGCTATAAGCTGTACGTGAAACAAAAGGCACGCTACGCAGAATTTCAATAGTGCATTTAGATGAAAGACTGGAAAAGTGTGAAAAGCAGCGTGCTAACGACAAGGAAATACAATGCTTTTCAATACCAACGTTCATGGGTGGGTATTCCGGTGACGTGCATTGTTTAACGTGCGAAATCTTTTCTCCTAGCTGGAATCCAGTTGCTTTCTCACGCAGAAGTTCCAGCATTAGACGTATATAACCTATGCTGACTAAACACATAAATCGGATTTCAGATGGGACTTCCGTGTGCTCCATATAGTCAGTATGTCGACTGGGGACTCGCAACTGGCATGACCAAAACATGCCCCCAGATCAGTTAGTCAGCGGCGGCAACCGCAGAAATGATAAATAGCACCAGTATGATTGCCGTTCTAATCGCGAAATAGAGATGGTACTCATCAAGCATTAGCGAACACTCCTTTCTTAGCGTGGCATCCGCTGAATGGAATACAATATAAACATGTTTACACACACAGACACAGAAACGACAGGTGTAATGGTCTAAACAGATAAACGCGTTTACGTAGCATACCCATTGCGGATTAGTTTCGCCTGTCTACGCAACACCGAATCGACCGTCAAAGGACGCTAGCTAGGAAAGTGGTCAACCAGGTATACAGCCATCTCATGCATCATCGTACACAGCATAGGAATAGTATTTTGTGGTACTTGTATCTCTTGCAGAAGGAAAGCCAGCGGGGTTGGGAAACCACTTCCTTCAGAGTCACTACATTATACAGTATAGCACCCCGATGGCGACGGTGTCCTGCTGCATATCGCTGGCGCTTCTGCTAACTTGTGTGTCGCATCAAGGGAGCTGGTTTCAATCACGACGCGATCAATCAACGTCCAACGATAACCGGATACAGATCCAGCAGAGGCTGACGAGCTGATATGGTTTGTGTATCCATGTGGTATAGCACGGTGGGTATGGGTAGGCTCACATACATCGCTGACAATAAAAGGATGGCGCTGACATGTAAGAATACCGCATCGAGTATACAGTGTCCAGTTGTGGACCTACTCTGTGCCTAGATCGAGGCTAACCAACGGGGACAGGCAATGTCCCAAGTGATAATGTTACTGATTGTCTTTATAACTGAATAAAGAACAAAAAGTTTGGATCCGGATAGGGAAATTACGTTTGCATCATGCCTGAAGGGACATCATGTATTACTGTCGTATCGGTGTTGCGTTTACGAGGATGCAACTGCTCTATAATATAATGCGGACCTTAAGCCATCCGTTACTTGAATGGCCGAGATTGCGTAGCGGAAATTTCGGCAAGACACTTTGGTATTCCAAAGTTCGGTCATGTCCTCGCACTTATCGAGTCGCAGAGGAGGGTGCGCATGATTATTCCTCCTTTACGCGATTATCCCAAACCTAGAAGGGTCACTGATTTCGCCTGAAACCTGCCGCCTGGCATCAATTTATAAGGTATATCAAAATATGCCATCAGACAACTATTTCACTGTCTGTAACTAGAAAATCGGGCCAGAATATGGGATAGTACGTTAGTAGTCCACGCGATGTTGACACAGCAGGTCACCGACAGCTCGTGGATTACACGAAGCCACTAAGTTCTCTACGCACACGGTCTTCGGACACCGTAACAGCCACTTTTCCCAGAATACGATAATGCTGAAAGGAGCCTAAAGCTGATGATCAATGGCGGGTTTACTGCAGGGTAGACTCTATCGGTAAGACAGATTCACTGCGCTTCAATGCACATGTAGCACACACAATAGGGCAATATAATAAAATAAAAAACTTTCTCGGACGAACAGTATCATCCCGGCAAAGTGCTTGTTACTACTGTGTGCATAGATGTACGCGAGCAACTATTTGAGCTGCTTGTTATAACAAGAGGCCTATAAACGTGAAATTTATATTGGTCATCTCACAAAATTCACACGTTTAAAGCAATCAACAGGTCGGCATTATAGTTGAGCCAAGAATAATGACGCCGTTCATTGGGTCGTGACAGGCGACATGGAAGCGTCTAGCTGAGAGTTTGCACGTCGGCAGTAGCGACGGTGAAGCGTTTCACTAGCGTCGAATGTTACATATAGAAAAATTTAGCAGATAAGACAAATCAGCCAAACTTGCCGTAGGCTGATGAGATGACGCTATAATCTGTGCCACGGGATAGCCAGTTATGCCGAGATGTGGTACAGACGATCACTAATGACACGCAGATCTGCGATGTGAGACCCCATGATGCATTTGGTTAGAGTTGATTACACTATACGCACGAAGTTCATGGTCTATAAGCGGACACAAACGAAGCTCATAGGGGTAATGAATTAGTCTTCACTCCTTGTCTACTATCAATATATCTTAGCAAATATATTGAGAAAGCCTTTTTAAAACTGGTTACTGGTAATCTTGATTAACTTCATGCTTGTAGGTTTTTTTGGCTTGTTTCACAGAAAAACCATTCTCAAAGTACTGCGCTATCTAGTTCGCCTACACCCGACTTCATCTAACGTCTAGCAATTAAATGACGATATTAAACGTATTACATTTATTTCGGTCGATACGTTGTTACATCGTTGAAATCAAGAGATGATTTTTTAGGTGAAGTGGCATAGGCCTTACATTGTCGTCTCGGACGAAAGGAGAACTAATTGTGCTTTGGACAAGTTACACACTTGTGATTATCTAACAACAATTTCCGTTGCAGTAATTACCAATTTAGACGACCCTCCAGATTGAACTCGAAAGACTGACTTCCATGCCGTTCTGCTGTTTGATGGGACTGTCTTGTATCAGTGTCAGAAGTTGCTTTAGAAGTAAGGAGTCTTCCAGCATCACTTAGCTTAACAAGCATCGAATAACAGTAAGCTCCTGTATTATATTCGGGAAGGGCACTTGTCCTTGTTTTGCTCAAAACAACTGCGGCCATTGCCAATGACAAACTTGATTGAGGCCTTTGATCCTAGGACTTCAGAGCAGTTATTAGCAGCAAACCAAAACACAATTCCTAATATTGACTCAAAGAATAGACAAGTTAAGATATGAATTAGTTTAGCATCCGCTTTATAATTAAGAACCCTTTCAAAATTTCTAAAGCCGTTCGATTTTCCTTAATGTCTACTAATAAGCGATTTCAAATCATTCTAACTTTATTCTTATATTGGCCATTGCTTCCATTCTGCTCACTGTATTGTTGTTTTATATGATTCGACGGTCTGTAATATGAAATAGCAGATCGCGTTTTACCGATTAGACGGCATTTTACATATATGAACAATAAAAATGCTGACGATGGAAAAATCGGAGCATTTCGGGCTAAAAATCCATGCGTTGACTACCCTAAAGTAAAAATTTTCGGTCATTTTTTGTTTCAGGCTAGAAAGGCGAGCTAGAAGATTTGCTTCACAAGAGCTATAGCCGTTCTGCTTCGGAACCAGTCGCGTTTCGACGTCCAAGTAAACATAACAGACACCTAAGAACTGCCATGCCACCAATGGCCTATTAGACTTCGTATAACTCTCATCGGAGAAATAAAATTTCGAATTTTTTATACACTCTCTCGACTGACTTATGATTTCTGAATAGCCTCCTTCAAATATTAAAAAAGAAACTTCAAGCGGATTACGTCAGCTTCTAAGCAATTCTGCAAAATCCGAATCCGAAAAAAGACAATAGATTCTTTAACTCGTTTTCGGATCCATACTAGACCTCTAGAGCGCCCCCATGACCGAGGTGTGAATTATTATTACTTCTAGACGGAACAACACAAACGCCGACCGGCGGGCGATGAAGTTACAAGAACAAAGTGAAGACCCGGGAGAAAGCAGATGTCCAATTGCTAATAAAGTAACCCAGCGCACATAAAAAAACGAGATCTTCCATGTAAGTGGGAACTGTGGGCGAATGTAAGACCGCTGGTATTGGTTACCATCTGTGTTGTATAGTGACAGCTCCTTCCTGTTGAAGACCTCGGTAAAACAGAAATAATGACCGGCCGTGTGATGATGGCCGAATTAGGACGCCGTTCCGCTTCAAACGTTCGCGCTGGAACTTCTATCAAACGGCACATTCTATTTGAATAGCAAATAACATGCGGAATTACCTGAGCATTATATTCTAACTAACGTTCAGTTACTTTCATTTTAACAAAATAGTGAATTTAGTCTACGTAAGTTGTCTCATAACTATTTAAACTAGTTTAATGAGTAGCTTGTTATCAGTTCACCTCACTTATCCTTTGTTTTGTCAGTGTGCAGTTTAGGCATACTCTAACCTAAAAAGGCTAGCAATATTTTAGGTTAGACTATGCAGATTCTTTTCCGTCGTGTATTTTAGCCAAATTCGAAAGATTGATCAATTCCATCCATCAGCACAGATATGGAATCTGTTATAGCATAATGAAGGTAAATGTTGCAGTTCCTACAACACTGGCGAAAAGCAGATGCCAGGGATAGTGACCCCCGTCAACGTCGGGCAATCCAACGTATTTACGTTTAGTCGTCCTTCCTTTCATTCGTCACAAAATCATCGCATGTATCATCTTGTGTTGCTGCTTCGCTCTTCTGCTGTCCAATGTTGTGCTATTGATTTGTCGCCATCGGTAGCTTGTTCCGTAGCGTTCTTTATGTATCCAGCACCGTTACGGCAGCAGAATGATGAACACACGAAGGCGAAGGAAAGGGACGAAAAAAACGGATTTTTATTGGTACCGAACGTTGATTCGATATCGAGGTTCATCATTGAAGAACTGCCCTTCACACATAGAGGAGTAAGCCGAAGGTGAAGAACATTTGAGGGCCAACCGACATAACTTTATGGTAGCAACATCGATTGTGCGGACGACATTGCGGGCAGAGCATCGAAGCCGATAGCCAACAAACGTCATTTATGTCATCAGCTAGCATAAAACCCCCACTGATGTTTCGGGTAAGAGGAACCTGCCACATGCGATATATACAGTAGACATTCGAGCCTTTCTAGAAAATTTCCCGTTGACTCGGTGCCGGCGGTGACGTCAAATGACCTCCTGAGATCATTCGAAAAGTTCGATTCCTTTTTGCTGGAAGACACCAGATCGTCGATTTTGGCCTCGTGCTTCGTTGGTGAAGAGCGTTTGGGACTTGACTTGTTCATTTTACAGTTTGGTACCAGCTGCGGAATGGATCCGTAGCGATATTTTAGCGCTGCATACTATTAGCTCTACTGTGAGACCCTGTAGCTCACAAAGACGATAACACAAGAACAGTTACTTCGCGGCTGAGCTCGTTCATGCACATGTGTGATATTGTGTAAATACTGATAGAATCGTATCTAAAGCGAAAACTGTGCAGCTAGCAACTGGCTGATTTATGTATGTACTTCTATTTTATGTGTATTCTTGTAAAAATCATAGATAGAATAACTATGAAATTTGTATGTAGCGGACGTCCGACAACTCATGTACTCTGCCAACGGAAGCAATCGTTCTCACAGGGCCTTTGCACGTATACTGTCACGTATAGCTAGCGTTAGTTGGTGTATCAGATTAGGCAACAGCATCGATTCGTTTAATAAATCGTATGACCGCCGTACGCTAATTATGACAGCGTTTTTGTTGCTGTTATCGACACGTCCCACCCACAGTGTGTACAGACAAGTTCTTGCGTCTAGCACGTTGAGCTTACCCCGCTGAACTGGGACGCACTTCAAGACCCACCATCTCCAGCACTAGCACCTTACCACGCACCACAACCGTCGATCTGTCATGTGTTCGAATCTATCTACAATGTTAAGTCGGCCCTAACATTCGCGTAATGGTAGCGATCCGTACGATTGTCAATCCAGTGCCGTTGATCGCCAGATTGCCAACCTACGAAAACTCGCACAACTATAGAACGTTAGCTAATTCTAGTATGTGATTTATAATTGAGCTGATATACGAATTTCTTATACGACAGTTCGTACGAATATATATGTATAATTGAGAGGGAAACACAAGGCGAAAACATCGACTTTTGTGGTGCGCGGTTCGGCTGTAGAAATATATGTATACGCTCTAACTAAATCCTACTTTGATCGATTCGATTTGGTCGTTAATAGACGCAAATGGACTCGCAGTGATACTAGCAACTCTTGCAGTCCGCCATATGGACCGCGTCAGCCAACTGAGCCGTCAGCCGACCGACCATTCCGCAAACAACACATCCATCGCACACACTGTTAACGAAATTAGAACCAGCTTCTTGTGTGCAAATCACACAAAAGAAGAATTCTCACTGCAAAAACACAGACGACTTTTTTCGGCATTTCGTTAGTGTTATCAAACCTTTTCTGCGGAGGCTTCTCCACGCCCAGACTCATTTTCTTTGACTTCTTGCGGGTATCTTCCGCGGCTAATTCTGTGGCGTCACTATGCCGTAGACGATTGATCGATGAGCATAGAACGTTTTGAAGGAGAGCAAGGGAGAGGGGGGACTGGGCCCGAAAACCCAGAAAACAGAAGCTGCTGAAGTAAGAGCAACATCAGCAAAAATGCAGCGCTATGTTAATATATCTCATATAAGAGATAAAAGCGAATTTTACGTCAACAGCAACTCCACAATCGCGGGAATTGGAAACAATAGATCTAAATAATGACAGCGTCGAAGAAGGGTAGCGAATCAATGAAAAAAGGACAAGTAGAAAAAATAACTGCAATGGACAGTACACTCCGCAGGTGACAAATATTGACAGCAGGGTTTGGGCTTCAAGAAAAAAGCTTATGTAGAGAATAGTATTTATTCTATATCGGGCGTGCATTGGAAGTTCCTTATATAACATGATAGGCGCAAGACTTAGTCATTCCATTGAGTCGGTAATAATAGAAATGCTAGTATGAGAGTAGTCTCGATGACCAGAAGGAGCCATTATCGAATAAACGAAAATACACACTATTCATGTCCGATGTGTGTGTTTAACGGATGGTAAGGTCGGGGCTTGCTGCTGCCACTATCACGACGAGCTCTACGGAACAAAAGCGCTAGACATTGACTCGTGAGAATGACCTACCTCAGTCTCTCGATACCCGTGGGGGGGGGGAGGGGTGCTAACAGCCTCTGGTTTTTAGATAGTTGCAGCTACCAGCTGATCTATATACGTTTCGCGTGATCACCTATTCACGCCACTTTCAATTCCAGAGAGCGGCAAACGACGGAAGTACACACAACTCACAGATGCTCTCGATTTCTTTCCTTACTCTGCTATACCGATCTTTTACTCCAGATAAACTGACTAATCTATTCGGCGGTGTATTATTGTCGACGGATGACAATATACAATGTACTGTAACAGCTAACGACGATATAATTCCAAGATGCACTCTGTACACCCTCACACAAACATGACGGTAAAGCTCATCACCAATGAGTATTGTTTCGCCTTGTTTCTGCACGCACTGTGATTATCACTCGTCATACGCCGAGAATAACCGAATAACAAACAAAGTTGCCGAATCTCGACTTCTGCTTCAAAGCGACGAAGTTAACAGGTAAAAAGAATATCGGATTAACAGGGCAGTCCATGAGTATACATCGACGCCTACGATAGGCCACAACTGGTTGGAGCTAACGAAGCTATGCGATAATTCGTCGTGCGATGGCGGAAACTGCTCTCCATATACTTGTACTGGCAGGTGTTATGCACGGTTTAAAATATGAGTATCTGAGTACGTTGTCTGCTTCGTGCTCCTCGATTCGCGGAGGAGCTACGGCGACAAAGTGGTTGTTCGAGCTCTGGACGTCCGTCCGTGCGTCCTACTCTTCCTGCAGCAGGTCTTGCTTCGTCCTGTTTGGTATCGCTGCATCCCTTGAGGACCACATCTACACCAGACCTATACGAAGCGAAAAACTAGAGAAACTTTGCTCGCAGTAAACCCATTAGTACCATGCCACATAGCAGACGAGGTCACGAGACCACTCAAAGAACTGTGATAGTCGGCAGCAACAGTGCGTTTTATTAATAACAGATTATTGCAGCATTAACATAGGCCAATCAGCCTATCCGGCCTGCTACAAAAGCTAAACACAAGCTCAGGTGACGGGCAAGACCAGCGACCTTGGCAAACAAAAATTTCAGTTTGATTCGAGTGGTCTAAACCTCTCGTGGACGCTGAGCGTTCGTCAAATGATGGCGAGACGGCACCTACTATATTACGATCCACAACGGAGCGGCTGCACGTAACACGTAATCCGTTAGAGCTGCAATGTCTAGCACCGGCAGTTATCTTGTTGAGAGAGTGGCGCTTGACATTCATTGAGCAACTGATTCAGTGGCAGATAGATGGCCAATTGGTGACACGAATCCTTGTCGAGCACATTATCACCAAAGCTTTCTCTTTATACATCTATCAGATTTCGGCTGGCCACGCTGCCGTTCGACCCATCTAGCAGCTGAGCCCAGAGGAGCACACGCCCAGATAGAATGTGGGGACAAGATACGTGATGCACATACCCTATTCGTTGGTTTCGTTCTGTTGAAACAAATAGTGTACTGCTTATTTTGCAGTGAGCTCTTCTAGGCGCATTTCTTCAGGTGCATGCAGCGTCTTTAGCCCAGCGTGGAGCACTCTTGTTACCATCACTGCTCGTGCGTGCTGCGTTCTTCTCCCTGTGCTACTGTTGCTCCGATAATAATTCTTATTATTACTGTTTTGCTACCTAAAATGGTCGTTCACGTATATAAACACGTTTGTTTCTACTGATATTATAATGTGGTCGGCAATTATTGTCAGCGCAAAAGGTCCGTTCGCCTGACCCTGAAGCGGATCCTGTTCTCTCGGCCTTCAATGTAAACTAAACGACAATCGACCTGTAGATTAGAGATCGTGGACTGTTAGCGACTCCACAGTTTTCGAATAGCAGCCGGTTTAGCCATATTTGTTCTGGTCCGGCCCGTCGACGCTCGCCGTCCGCCGTCGAACGTTTATCGTCGCCAATATGTGTACCTTTCACACCACACTGCCTCACTCAACTGCTTCTGTAACTAATACCATCCGTTGCCAGCCAGCTTCTTTCCGAAACAGCTCTCTACCATCCGAAGTATACCTGAATCACT
Organism: Varroa destructor; assembly: GCF_002443255.2. Taxonomy (NCBI): domain Eukaryota; kingdom Metazoa; phylum Arthropoda; class Arachnida; order Mesostigmata; family Varroidae; genus Varroa; species Varroa destructor. Next base: position 8,218,093 of record NW_019211459.1, on the reverse strand, counting down.
AAGCACTGTTCTCGTTCAGCTGTCCAGCTATAAAAACCTACCTGCCAGTAACGCTATTGTTGGCAACGACAACAGCATGGCCAGTGTTGTGTGGGGCCGATGAAAACGCGGCGACGCGATGAGAATGCGGCGACGTTTGCGGTTGTGGCTATGAAGCGGATGGGCGCAAAGCACTGAACAAAGCTCTGTCTCCTTCTCGATAGATGGCCAATTGCAACAAGACTGAACTGGATATCAACAGCAATTGCCGTCTGGTCGCCGGCTTGTGTATCGCGCTCGCTATTTAGCTACTAGACTGAGTTTACGAATGGCTAGCTACACTTTTTATTGAGGCATAGCAAAGTTAGCTAGCTAGCTAGCCAGCCAGCCAGTGTGCCGTGGAAGAGCGCTCGCTGTCCGTAGACGAACCGCAGCAGCAATCGTAAACCCGAAACATCTACAGTTTGTTACTGGTGCTCACTGTTGACGCAGCGCGATCGTCCCAAAGGCTCGTTGTTGCTTTTGCTGTGGCAGTCTCTCCCGCCGCTGGTGCCAGTGCCTGTCTACTGCTGTTGCTGGCTTAGCTTGTTTTCTCCTAGCTTCGCTGGTGTTGTATTCTGCAGCGTGTATCTCGCTCACTCGATTCTGCTGGTTGACTGTTTGTGAGTCTTCCCTCGGTCGACCAGCGTTCGCTTGTTTAGTCGCCTGCGGCTTGTCGCTGGTGAGTCGTCCGTCACTGGCTGTCGCCGTCGAACGGCTAGTTGGTCTGTTGCGTTGCTGGTGGAAGGCCGCCGCCGCCGCCGCCGCCACCGCCGCCATCGAGGAAGGGGGAAAGGACGACGGCGACAACAACACCAGATGGAGGCTGACTCGCCGCCAGACGGCGCCACTGAGTGCTTGTTGAGGCTCGCTGCCATTAGACGAGCGCAGTACCAGCAGGAAGACGCTACTAGCCGACAATGGTACATTGAGTGCCATCGCCGGTAAAACTAGAAAAGCAATGGCAGCGTTGGCGGATACAGGAGGAATCCACTAAGCGAGCCAGCGGCACTAACGGCGCTTGCTCAGTAGCGCCTGTTGCAGTGTTGTTAAGAGCACAGCTGATGATACGATACGTCACTTTCACATGCCTACTGTAGCCTATACTTGCAAGTTCTCCTCGATGTATATCAGCATCGGTCAGCGGAAATCAGTCGCCGTCCCACACATACGCGCGCCTTCAGAACCAGTCTGTCGTTGCTACTTCTGCTATTGCAACAGCATTGTTTTATGCGACGGCAGAGTGAATTAAACAGAGCAATAAGCCATGATTGATCCAGATGTTTGGACAGCCTGCGATTGATGATAGCACTGCGCGAAGATGCGTCAGCGGATTTCCGTTGCTTCGCACGCGGTACACTTAGTTCCTTTGCCCGTTATTGAATAGTATCAGCGATGAAAGAACATCGTTGTATTTGGCATGGAAAAAAGCTTTTGTCGACAATCAGTAACCTGTAATATGCGACAAGTGCCTGCTTGCGTGGGTAACGAACCTCATGGCGAATGGCCAGCATTGAAGACAGCTCCGGGTTTTACTTGACGGGAAATTACTGACGCAAAATCGATCTCCTCTCTATTTACTTTTATTGCGATCGAAGACGAAACGATAGTGTCTATTGTGTACGATCATGCATTGCTAGCTCACGCCGATTGCACTAGTAAGGTCATGGAATGAACGTCCACGTTATCGTGCAGTCGCTTGAATAACAGGAAGTGCAACTAAGTATTTGTTCGATCTCCTCCTGGCATTTGCGAAGCCATATACGGGTACGTTCAAGTTGGAACTTTATCTAAATGAAAACAGGTGACCAGATGACATTTGTTACATCGATTGTCGGTGGCATCGCTGATGGCAGCGCCGATTCAATCAAAGCTTCGTTCAGCTGATTGCGCCTGCAAGTTAAAAGCCGTCCAAATCACTCGAATGTTCAATTTAAAACTTTTATTATCCCAAAGACTTTTTCAATTGGCACGTTGACGCCGACATATCCAATGCTTCTAGACTCTAGACGTTTTGTGCTCCACACATAATAGTTTTCTGCCGGATTGAAATTCGCGCTGAAAAGCGGTCACAGATCCTGATTGTGGAACGTGCTTATACGCTCAGCCAAAGAGATATGCGTTAAGTCGCTTCTACGAGCGAGAGTACTATCTGACTGTAAAAATGCCCGGTCTACCGTATGGCGCAGTGTCCATCCGCGGTTACAGAATAGCGTGCAGAATATGCAAATAAAATTTTTACGGTATCGTCTTTAAAAAAAAAGAACGCTAGCATGATGTCTACTTTCCTCGGTCGAACATTGTCTGTTTGGCTTTATTCACTATGGAGCACATATCCTCGATTATGGGAAAAAGCTAGTGAGCGTCATTGTTATCAAACGTTAGCACGAAAATGTTCAGCTTTTCGTTGGTAAATTACTAAAGACGGCCTACGGGTCTGTTCTTGACACAGGTCAGGTCTCTAACTTTATCGGTGTCGGAAAAGCTTTATCCAATTCTAATTGAATAAGACCTACACGGAAACTTTTCGAAATTATTCGGTCGATTGCAGTTAGCGTCACGTAAAATTCAGCCTTCAGCGCGCAGATCAAGATATCAGAACCAGAGGAAAACGCATTTTCCTGCCCCGGTCACAGTCTTCACGATCTGTTGTCTAATTCTGTAGGCTTTTCAGTAGGTGTTTGGGTATCTGTAAACCCGTCGTTATATACCACTTATAACAAGCTACCGTTTGGTAACAACTGCGGTAGGGCTAGATTTTCTGAGGTGTGACATCAAGTAGCTTAAAGATATATTAGACAGGAAACAGCTTGCCTTGTAGTGGACGCAAAACCTATGACGAATTTTGGCTGATAATGCTATCGATAGCAACGACAGTACGGGCTATATTGTCACCTTATTTTCAGAATGATAACGATCACAGCGGTCGTCATTTTTGGACAAACAATAAAACTGGGTCGGTCTCCTCGCTCGAAGGTCCTGACCTGCGTAGAACAGTAAGCAGCTTTGCTATAAGGCTACGATGTAAGCCTGACAATAAGTTTTGCAAACGAATATTCTTTATGACCCAATGAATACCGCAGCCTGTTAAATAGACAATATGACAAGGCCTAGCACCCTTGTCTAATGAATGGCATGAGTATACCTTTAGTGATGACACAATCAGGGCAGGTGTTGCTTGGTACCCAGGAAATATTGAATATGGGCAGTAGATCCTAGGATAGCGAGAATACCTTAAGTTATTGATTTTAACGTAAATTTCTTATAAACGTATATGGATTACTTGGATGCGACTGAAACGTTCTGGTACTATTAGCAGTCTACGTAAAATTTGTTATATTATCAGTACAACCGGACTCACGCTGGCACCCTCCTGGTTTAATTTTGTTATTACTTTGAACATTGGGATTCGAATGCGTCTGATACAATATGAGGGTCTAATCTGGATCCTGGAAAGTTTTCTGCTCAACTCACTCCCAATTCATATCAAAGATAAATGTCAACACACTGGAGCCTGTTGCAGAAACGATTTTGGCAGAACTAGGTACGTTACAATGGCAATTACTTATTGGAAATATCTGTTGTTATTGCGGACTATCTGAATTTTGCCTACCGGTCTTAGCCATATTGACTTGATTAGTGATTCTTTAAAGTAGCTTCATTGTACGTTTGTGTTCATCGTGAAGGTAGATTGCTGGGTACGCATGTTGTCAAGAACTGCGATTATACACGTTTTTGGGGCATCAACAGAAAATATCTTTAGATGAGTATGATGTACATATGATGACACGGATGTATATACACTATGCTGCTATGAAATACTTATTAAACAGAGAAGTCGATGTGCCTGAGTCCTATGGGGAAAATACGAATAGGTATAGGGGACTATAACTATGTCTATTGGGCAACGAAATTGCTTCGATTTATAAAAGTGGTTCTACCAATGAAGCCTAAGTCGGCAGCCAGTCAGTTCGCGAGAAAAATCTAGGACGCTATATAATCATTGCGCCTAGACGAGACCTTCTCCTATCGCAGGCAGTCAGTCTAAAAGATTTCGGGGATCAAGCCAAGTTCGCTTAAAAACCTACTATGTAGAGAAAACTACCACATTTCTCAACATGGCTACACATCACTTCTCAATGGCACATATCAATAGTTAAGGACTGCGTAATTCTTCGTAAATTTATATCAAAGTGGATTATGGCAAACTTTTAAATTACACCGACTTCAATACACTAGGTCCATCAACATCACATAATCAATGTATGCTAAATTCTGGAATAGGACAAAGTAAGAAAAGAACACTCGAGTGGCTTTTATGTTGCACAGTATTCACACTCAACCTAAATGCAGAGTTTAGGCCGATCTGTTTAAATGATTCCTCTATCTTTCTCGGGTCTTGCAAAATCAATCCCAGGTACGGGTTACGCTCCGCTGTAGGTAAAAATATCCTCGAGAAATGGGTCATCACTGAAGGCAGACGTGCATGGGCCACAACAGGGTATAAAGTCAATAGCTGAAGCGTGAAACTAACCAGCGCTGTTGGTAGACAGGCGTCCGCCAGCATCACTAACGAGGCAGGCCGAACGGCGACGTTACAACCGTCAACTTCCGACTCTATTAGCAGTCGCTATAGGGTAAAAAAGGTAGGGAAACACAAGTTAAAACGCGCGAAAATTCAAACAGATTCGAACGTTGTCTGTATATTTGAGGGATAAACCAAAAGTCAAAAAAAAAAGTTAATGCATGAAAAACGGAGTAGCACGTCGGACAATGCCAATCCGTATTAGGACCCAACAAAAGACAAAAAAAAAATCGGAAAAACTACTAGAACGTTAGATTATGCTTTACGCCTTACTAAATAAATAAGATATTTTCCAGCTTAAACGCAATTATTCAAAACTGGAAATAGGTTTACAGACGTTTTCATCTAGTTGGACGAATCAATTACACGTATATAGTTTGAAGATGAAGGCGTCTACTACCACTACTATTGTCAGATTATGAATTTTACATAAGCCCGTAAAAATTGGCCAGCGGATACGTCATCACGCCATTCAACGACATGTAAAAATATGTTCGAAAAAAGCTCTAGATGGTCGGACTATCTTTTCTAACCCCCCTCCCAGCAGCTGCGAAATCCCAGATAGCTCATAATTAGTTAGGAAAGCCGGCGAAGATGTTCTTATCAGAACGAATCGCTTGCTGGAGGGCCGAGATTTTAAAAATAAGAAAAATACAAAATGAGAAATGATCAAAGCTCGCTCATTATACATTTAGACAGGAACACGCTTTAGTCTGCAAAGTAATGCCCAAGGACTAATTAGGTATTAATGACTGGGCTAATGATTCGTGCTGCCGGTAATGCTGTACGTAAAATAGGAACGAACCGCGATGAAATGAAAAAATTATATCAACGACTGACTTAAATCAGGAACCCAAAAAAGTTGGCCAGCATTTCTAAAAGTATCTATTACGAATAAAAGCAATTGTAGTAATAATCATAAAAGGAAGAAGAAAAAGTAACAACGCTATCGTCTTCCTCGAAAGACAAAACGTGTATACGAATGCTGAGTGGACATACACAACGAGACCGATCGTACGATAAGCAACGTTCTCATGCTGTACGGTGAATCTGTTTGAAGACCAGGCGATATGGAACTCATCTGGCGCGGATAGCCATCGATACGGCGAATCACTCGAGCAAAGTCAATTGAGTCAGTCGGAAGCTTGAAACTGAGAAACCGTATCAATTAGGTTACCAAGCGACCAATTGAACAACACTGTTTTTGGGATAGTACGATGTATCGTTCAACGAACTAACGGCGCGTCGCCTGTAAATCGTGGAGGCGGTACACGGTCGCAAAGCAACGTTAAATAACGGTTTGGACGACCGCATCGATCGTCAATTGGCATTGGTGACAGTAACCGAAGTCATCGCGGGAACACCAACCTATTCAAGAAGAATGCGTCGCCGTGCCCAAGAACAGCCGGCAATCTCAATAGATGTCCCGTAAGGACCCAGGCGATAGTGGCGCCATCACAAACAACAGAGCTAATCGCGGCCGCAAACGTATAGTAACACCGCTGAACTTTCTCTTCTCAGTTGCTCTTTCAGTGATGACAGTGTGACGTAGTACTGCATGGTCTATAGCATCAGTCCAAAAACCAATCTTCTTTATTCAATCAAACAGCATACTTGTTAGGTAAAACTCTCATACCTGTGTAACACATCCGTGTTTCAACGCAACGCTACAATGATAAAAGAGATTTACTCCGTGCTTGGCCATCCACGTTTCCGCACAAGTACATGCAGGCAGCCCAGTAGCCGTATACTGTACACGTTTCTGTACTGCAAAATGGATGGTGTTTCAAGACAACTCGAAAGATCACCAAATTCAGTGCAATAGTATACTTAGCCAAAGGCTGAATATGTTGCAGCTTGTTTGTTTAAAGCAAATAAGAGTATACTTCATTATTTACAATAAATTAGAATAAAATATTGTTGTTGGTAACACACGAAACAGCTAGGCCAGGGCTAGAGGATATAATACGTCAAGCGTTCCGTTACACGCTCAGTAACCTCTGCGTCTACTGTGTAACGCTATCATCCCACCGTTTCGTGTCTCTACATGTTTTCGCTGTTGCGGCTCAGCCAAATCAATTCGGAAATGTATTATCACAGCATACAAACACATGTGTAAACGCACACACGTAAGGTGACAAAGGCCTCCGTGTGCAACGATGTACAACGGTATGGTTGTGAACGAACGCGGTTTAACAGATGCCAGGACGACGCCCGCTCGTGAAGACAAGTGTCGCTTGCTCACATTATTGGCTAGAAATAAACCATACCGTGAAATCGCTTTTGATTGTTGATGAGCATTGGCACATGGAAGTTCACAATCAGCTTATCGATGCTAACGCTTGACAGCCAGGATCACAATCCGTTCTTCAGAAGAACTACATGAACGTGTACACAGAGCTCTTGTAGAGATGGCAACATGGCTTAAAGAGACAGGAAGTAAGCTAACACCGGGCAAATGGAAAACGGTCCCCCTGACTGAAAAACATGCGGAGCTGAAGACCATAGTGAAGGGGGAGAAAATCAAAATTTCACCAGCAGCGCTGTGCTGAGGGGTCATTCTTGACTAGGCCGTCAAGAAATCGGCACACGTGTCTTACGCATTTGCTAAAGCAGGGAAAACGAAGATCATCTTAACATCTATGAACCACAGGAAAGAAAAAAGAAGCTTCTTTTGATAGTGGCTGAATCCTCTATAAGGCTCCCGTGTAGACAAAATCGCCTGGCTGCTCGTACTCAAGGGATTAGGAGCTTAATAAGAAACATCTTTATTTAGAATAAAGAAAGTAGATTTACTAGGAAGTTCACAGTAAGGAAGAGAAGGACTTGCCAAAACTAGCCGTATCAGACTGACAGAGATAGAAGATTTCTAAAGGTTGAGCCTGCAAGATGGGCGGAGATAAAACGAACTTTTGTGCCCTGTACATAGCTCGTCCGGTAAAAAAAACCCAACGAAGGCTACCTTGGCTCAATGACCCGGTGCCCCTAGCCATTTCGTCCAAAAAATTAGCAGTACTATTAATCGAAGAGTGGCACCGTTGGAGCGACGCGGAAGAGAAGTATTGAGGATTAGTGCGTAATGATGTTGGCGAAATAAAGTCTACTCACGTCTGTCGGCCTACGCTAGATAGACATTTCTTGAGTGGTGCTTGATTGAACGTAAACAATATCACTCAGGCCTTATTATAATGAATATCATGACAGAGCGAGATGAGCAGGTAGTTGTAGCACATTTTGCTGGATTTGTGGTACAACACTATCAATCGATTAAGGGAAATATGGCTCTCATTATGTGCTTCTATTCCATCCAGAGACGTTGTGTTCAAAAAGGCTCTATTATCAGAAGACAAAAACGTGACTAGTTAGTAGATAAAACGATGTGGGTAACTGTGACAGCAAAGGACGCAAAGTATTTCTGTAGATCGACACTAAATTGAGGAAAGTTTGTATGAAAGTACTAAATACGCCGCAAATAACATGGGCGACTAATATTAATATTTACGTATACGGTAGGTTGACAGTGAATAAAATAACCCAGCATGTTGGTTGAGTGCCTGAAGAGACAAACATAAAAAAAATACAAATGATAACTAATACACAAACTTCAACAAATCGACTGTCCCCGCATTGTATTCGATATTGTATACATTATCTCTGAGTTGTGTGAAAGAACACCAATTAACTAACATCATCTTCGAAAATTCGCACCCTTTACGTATTGATTCCTTTCAACGTTTAACAATAGCTCAATGCTTCGCGAAGTATTCCAGCATCTTATATCTTATTTGCAAAAGCGTTTTTTTTTTCCGTTGAACTTTGTTTGTTCGTGTTTGAAAATTTGTTTTCTAAGTGAAAAATGCTTTCCTAGTTTCGGTCCCGTTGTAAAAGTTCAAAACGTAAGTTACCGAAAATATCAATTTCCATTGTTTCGAGAAGTTCTCTTTTCTTCCAGGACGGATACGGGCAGAATGGGCACAAGCACAGGCTTGCACCGATTCAAGCAATGATTCATAAAAACAGAAATTGTATCAGAAAAAAAGAGTTATGCTTGGAGCAACGAGATTGGAGTGACATTTTCCGATCTCTAACAATGGTTGAACAGACAAGCTGGTGAACAGAGAAGGAGATCGTCGTTGTTTCTGACAATGGTTCAAAGAAGTTATTAATCAGGAAGCTGTTCGTAAAAAGCTAGATTGGCTCGCCGTTTAACAGCTTAAGTGCCAAGCCGCCAGCAACTATTTTATACATAAAATACTTGCTGTTGTCTTCTATTGCGTTCTGCGATCTTCCTATTTGTCAAAGAACTTTTCTCTATTACTTGTAATAGTGATGATGATGATGATATTTCTATTTTCACTATATAACGACATAAGAAAAAAGCAAATTATCTGTTTCGTATTCAATAACAACAATAATTCAATAAATAAATATTCTGGTGTTTTTCTTTATCACTTCTGCATTTGTTTTACAGCGGAGATTTTGAATTTTTTTTTCGGTGACATGCTGACGAAGTTATACTTGCAGTTGGCATGAATACCCTGCCTTGATTTCGGACACAGCATAATCGGATTGCAGGACGCCCATAAATAGTACTCGAGCAAATAGAACTTGTTGTAGAATAATAGAGTAACAATGTTTTTGCTTGTTGCACATGATCTATCTATTGAAAAGCCCTTTATAGCAATTAGTGCGTGACAGGAGCCCCCTAGCTAAGCCGTTCCACCATCCGTTGTTACGGAGAGTATACAAGGATCTGCACTCGATAATCTCACAACAGGAGTATCGATCATCACAACGGCTGTTGCAATATTATCCTACAAGTGAAATTCTATTATTAAGGGTCTGATACACGACGCCAGTGACGCGACAATAGTGGAACAGAAATGTATTTTTTTTTTTTTTTTTTTTTTTTTTTTTTCGAAAATGCTGTGCGTTATTTCGAATCCGTCTATGGCGGCAGTAGGAGTCGATTCGGATCTTCGTCATTAGCTGCATGGCCGACACTTATCGTAAGGATTTAACAATGTAGAATGAATCGGTAACCTTAATATATTAGCAACGTTAGTAGCTTACTAAATCTAGAGAGACGCATGAGTTGACGAACGGAAGATCGTCTTTTTTTTTTTTTTTTTTTCATAAAAAACCACATGATCGTTGCACGGCTGGTGGCTTCCGCGACTATCGATATCATCAGAAATGTCTTGTTTATTTATAATGTTTAATTAAGGGAATTAACAAATATAAACGAACCAAAATACACCCTACCGAATTTGAAATACATTTAAATGTTATAATAACAGTTGTTATAATTAGTAGCACTCTTTTTATTATTATTATTATTAGTTAATTATCTCAGGGTAATTCTGCCACTGTTTCGAACGTATCGCTTAGCCTTTCGGATATCCTGCGTTTCTATTACCTACTCGCATAGTTTATACAACTTGTCTCTCTCTGCTATAGGCGGTCAGCATTAAAATGAAGGGGTCTTTCGCACGGATTAACAGGTAAACACAAAGTAACAAACAATGCACGGAACCTTGGCATCAAAAAGCAACTAGCTATTACATAATAATAATAACCAGATGACAAGGAGGCAGCATGGCCGAAACGATCTCAGAACGCACGGAAAGCAAAAGGCTGTTATATTATTTGTTAAGAGTTGTTTTGAAAAAAAAACTGTGTACTAAATAGAACATACTGTAACAGTCTGCGAGTAGATAAAGCACAACTTACTCTGAGAGGCGGTGCTCCTAATCTGGTTTTGGCTTGTGGCAATGTTAATGTGGTTATTGTGTGAAATATTTTCCTGGCTGACGGTCCGTTCTTGTCGGCGCGTATTTCCTTTCAGTTTGTAAGATGCTCTCCCATCTGAAATCGTGTAAAACGAAATTACTTTTCTTCTAGAAACCTCCTATAAAGTCTGCCTGTCGCTGAAGCTAATCGCGACCTTCAGTGCTGCCATCTACATCAGCATGATACAAGCTAGAGCATTAAAGGCTCGGTTACGATCAAGCAACATAAGGCGTTCACCCCGCAAGGGTTTTTATAGACCTTCTATGGGAACCTATTAATCTGGCACTTAGTAACAAAATACACAACTCGAGTCATACGGTTGATTCGTAATTGACATTCCACGGTGATATCTGTCGTTTTCGTGTTCAGGTAAAAGCGCCATCTGTATAAGCTAAGTAGTACCTGGCTAAAAGACCTTTCCCACTGAATTGAAGGGCAGCTCTGTTCAAAAGAATTGCTGAATTTGTAACATCATGAAGATGAGCGTTGCTGCTTAATAGAAATATCGCCCAAAGTTTGTGGTCGATCAGCCTCTGAAGTCGGACTTGAAAAGAAAATATTTGTTCAGTATTTTGTTAAAGAATGAATGACAGTATTCAGATCTTTGAGCGCTAACTCTATGCGTACACGTATTTTTCTAAAAATAGCTAGAACTTTTGATTTGATTGGTCTCCATAGACACAGAGTATAGGCATTCATTCTAAACTAAATTGTTTCATCCACACGCTTCAAATTCATACCCTTAAAAGCATCGAACTTGATAGCATAATTGGTCGTATTCTCTACTTGTTACCATAGGATGGACAAAAAAAAGTGAATGAATAAACGTAACTTGAAGAAAATCCATAATATAGTAGGTACCATTTACGTATTCTCTTATAGCCACCGTACTTGTAATTACATTGTATCTAAATAAGGCGACATAGTTGCCTGATCATTTCCGTGCTCCTTAGCCATCACAAGGAAACACTCATTTCGACACTGAAAAATTAAACTAGCGCTATTTTACAACGCAGTTCGGCTATGGTATAGCAAATTTCGACACTCTACACATCTGCCGCACTTAAGCCCCTCGTCGTTAGACAGGCTTACAACAGCCCTTTGTGCGTTGAATACTTCATTCATATTTAATGGCATTAAGAGCGCCTATTGAAGAATCCTGTACTCTGATTACGTTCACTCTGATGGAAGGGCATTAATGAAACTCAAACCTGGAGCTGCCATTAGCAGTGAGCAGATCTTCTTTTTTGGACAGCATGTGCGAGACGTACCTAGGGGACACCAAAAACTGACTGTTTCTCCAGGGAGAAGTATCAATATTGTCGCCTGCAATATTCACTGACGAAACTCGTCAATCAGGTCTGTTATCTAGTTCCCAACTTTTTGCTATATCTACTTTATATTCTATTTATTTATACAACCTGTTTCTATTTTCTCATTTGGAAGTGCCATACCTAACACCTAATGAAATACATTATTGCCGGAAATTGTTGTAGTACAATTGAAAAAACACCCCATGCCGGCCACCATGCCATCTTATACTCAATGAAATTTCGGTCAGGGCACTACGTAAGGTCAAATACCGTGTCCCTAAACCTTACAAGCTTACTCCAAGATGATAGTCGTTGCTCACACGGAAAGATTGCCTGTTAAAAACTGATGGCCTGCTATAGGCACACAGGGTTCATTTTCTGTGCTTGACACTAGAATCTAAGTTTATGTTAAGCGTTGTACGATCTAACTAAGTGGTAATATCAGACCTCGCACAAATAAACGCCAAAACGAAGAAATCACAATCTCAAATGAGAAATATTTACGTATTGTGCACTGTTTTAGAAATTATAGAGGAGTTTAAGTTACTTAAACCACTATTTAAACTTAAAGACGAACATCACGGAAACCAGCATTAACGACTTCTATCTTCCTGTTCTGCTATTCCTAAAGATGTCATACTATATAAGAGAAAAGTACGTATTACCGTGCCTTGTTGTGCATAAAAAATCCGTTTTGTTTCGGCGCTTCGAGTTATATTTGCATGAGTACATTTTGTACGGGAGTACGAGTTGTGTTTTTGGTCAAATCATGGGTATCAATTTTCTACCATCTTCTCTAGACCAGTAAAGAAAGTCTAATTTAAACTTTCTCTACTGGCATTAACTTATTATACGTTGAACTCTTTGAAAAATCGGCTTATTGTCATGCACTGCCTAAGCACGGGACAAGTGAAAAATGTTCTGCCTTTCGGTAGGGTCGCGACCTGAGCAACCTTCTCTCAGAATCGGACATGGCGCAGAGATAACACGGCTATTTTGGCAGATTACGTTCTGTTATATCTAAAAAAAAAAAAAAGGATGTTTAAAGGAGAATTGGTTATCAATTTTCGTTTATTAAAACTAAGGCAAACCTCAGATTGCTAAAAGTAGTTTGGTTTTTAACATATTCTACCAGAAATCCACTAGCTCTAATAAATTTACTTGAGTTATTACAGCGTAAATCTTGGAGTGTTTACTGAGGGTAATTAAAAGGGTTCGACAGATGCCCAGGTATTCGTCTATTATTTTCCTCGAAAATTTAATCCAAAAAAAGGATTTGTTGAAATTATTTTCTGGGCTTAGCACTCTGCCGTTGGAACAGACACTAACTCATAACATATATGAATTTAATGCTAGAATGCACATTCAGTAGAGGCCGTGCTATCGTTAGCTTAGGTTCTGTTATAGCTTTTGAATAACTGCGGCGAGATACCCAATGAATAGGTTGGGATAATAAGGGCATATTATCCTCCGTAAACGACAATCATAGATTTGATAGGAAGTGAAATTTTATAATACATTCCTCAATACTATGTTTCAGTCGAGCTAGATACGATATACCCTTATGGTAGTGGGCCAGCTCGTTTTATATGAATTAATTAATCGCATTGTGGACACCCGACCCAATTTCAAAAGAGCTCGATTCAACTATAGTTCGATCCCCCGTAATCAAAGGCCACGTTATTCCTGGGCTATTTCTAAACACGCACAGATATTGTGAACAGTATTGCCGGCAATGCTTTTTATTGTAGCATGTGAACTTGCTACTAAATAACTTCGGTCTAATCGATTTAGACGATAAACGGATGTTTCCAGAATGTATAAAGGAAATCCTCTTTTAACGCTTATAGAACAGACAATATATTCTACAGACATTGGAATCATGAACAGAGAGAAAAAATCTTTACCGTTTATTGGCCATTAACGGATTCTGCTTGTGAGCCATGTTTTAGTTGAAGTAGTGTTTAACGGTAGTACTGAACGTGACATTTGGGACATTTCCAAGTTATAATCGAAATGTTTCATGTATTTTTTTATTCAGCAATTAGTTTTAATGTATGACATTTTTACTAGAAAAAGTATTACTCTACAGTTTATTTCTAGAAGAGCTAAAGAACCAATTAGATATCATACGACGTATGTAAATCATGAATAGGGAAATACACTTTTAACGTTATCTAAATCTACCTAATTTATCCAGCCGGATTATACTACCGCAACTATGAATGATTCCGCAAATTTTGTTTACATTATAATTTTTGATAGTACGAAAAAATCATCCACTTCCAGCTAGCAGTAAAGTCTATTTTATATTTTTCTTCCTTCCCGATACATTTCCGATCACCGCAACAACGGTCCTACGCAATATTAACAGGAGCCAATTAAACGTTTAGACGGTAAGGCGCACAAATGCTTGCATTAAACATCCGAAGTTAGATCAGAAAACCTTGGGTGCAAACTAGTTCCTGCACGGTCTACGATACATGACATTATAACACTTTTTTGTTTGCTAATTCCCTATTATTTGTCCCTACGCACGGTAACCCACACGGAACGCACACCAACCCCTCGATTCACTTGTTATCTAATGTGAATAATACGTGCCCTTAAAGGGCTAAGAAGTAGAAGCCAGAGCTAAGTAGTGAAAAGCACCTGCTAAATGTAAACGCTTTCGAAAACGTCACACGGGCGCTCAAAACCAATATTGCATTCTCCGTTAGCGGTTGTCTGCAACGGTCGAACGGTCGAAGGAAGCGGCTTTCAATATGGCCAGTTTATTTTTTAAATTAGCTTCGTCCCTTGATCAAATCTCGGATCGAGTAAAATTGAAAATATGAATTCAAAACATAATAATTAGATTAGGTGCTTACAGGCTTATATCGGACCAAGCAAACATAGATTACGTAGTATGTAAAGCGCTTGTTAAGGAGAAAGCAGTCCTTGATTGAAACGTACAAGAAAAATGGGTTCGGACAAACTAAGTGGATAGATGGATTAGCTAACTTCTCACACAGATTATGAAACGAAGTTCCAAGTACTAGAACTCGTATCTTGCTCAGTGGTCGCTATCATCAAGCGGACTAATACACTTCAGAGCACATTTAAGACTACGCCGCATACACTCAAGGAGACGACATCGCCATAAAGAACGTTGATTGAAAGACACTTGACAAAGAGGAATTGTCATGGGCACCTTTGGGCTGTTGGGTCCAGATAAGTGGTCTGGGAGCTTCTCCCTTTGTGTTGTTTCGGTCAGCTTGCTTCAGCCTGCATTCGTTGGCTAACGCTCCTTTGCTTTTCGAAGATGTGTGAACGGCGTTTTCGCCGACGTTACCCCCATTTCCGGTCACTAGAGACACAAGGAACTTCATTGTGGCGGTCGCACAACCGAACGTTGCCATCACACCCCCGTCAACTAAGCTGGACAAATATGTATACCGAAGAGAGCTGTTGCAGATGTTTGCAGGAAGTAACGACTCTTTATTGGGATTTCTACAGGGCATCGATTCGGTCGTTTGAACAGAAGAGGTAATTAAGGTTTAGACCGAAGGTTTAGCAAAGTCAGGCATCCCTGGATGTGTGTCCGAGTTCCTTTCTAGCACATGTAAATGTCACACTACTTCACCTTCGCCTTTGTCTTGGGGGCTGAAGATTTAAACTCACTGATGTGTTTCGTTAGAATGTTAACACATCATGTTCCACAAGAGTGGTTGATAAGAGGACTCGCAATCCAGACTATCCAAAGTACACAATTACATAGGTATATCAACACCAACATATAATTTGCCACGGCTGTGTCACCAACTACAGTTCGGAGTATGATTAAGGTCACCCAGTGAAATTTAGTCTCTAGTGCGATCGTTGAGGTCAGCGATGTCCACTCTAATAGCGGTAACTTCGGTGGAACAACAATTGATTGTCACCTTTTGTCTATTATTGGATGATATACATGTATTAGACATAAGCTGCCTTAGTCAAACAGGCTAATACCGCTGCCCTGAGCATAGAAATCCGAATCACTAGGCACAAAAGCACAAATCTAGCTAACGTTTCATCCACTACTGTCAGGCAACGTTCGGGTCGATGCGTATCTGCGCGCGTCAGCGACGCGTCCACCTGCATTAGTTGCCTCTGTCTACGAAGCTCTGGGGTGTCCAATCCAGCTCAGATCCGTACGCTAACGATTGCCGCTGATGTCCCTTGGTGGTGTGTTGTTTCCAACGGCAAATCGTTTCCCTGGGGCTATTGCGGTTACAGCTGCGACTGACGTTACGGCTGCCCCTATTGTGCTTACTGGTTGTGCTCGTGCTCCTGGTGATGGCGAAGGTGATGATGCTACATAGACAGCAAATGTACCAAACTGGCTGTCGCGTGTCAGTCCACCTGGGCAAGGGGCTATGGGACCATACAGTGCCTGCGGCAATAACAACAACAACAACATTGGTACTATAGCGCTTGAAGCGAGAGTTCAGCAGTGAGTTACTCTGGAAGCCAGTGGCTGCCGATGTGGAAGAAAACCTTGCTACTTCTCATTAAATTCTCAGAGTGCCACATAGCGTGCGAGCAAGGCAAACATAACAAATAGTGGGCATCGAAGAACCCATGCACAACTGCCGCCCCTGCTGCTTGTGAGCTATGTAAGTGCAAGTGGTCATGCGTATGTCTGCATTGACCTGATCGCGCTTGAGAAGCTAGGAGTTTCTAGAGCCTAGAATGCTCACAGTATGAAAGTTCCTCTTCTCCGTCCCAGGTTCCAATTCCTGTCAGCCAGAGACAAAGACGGCCTAGCTTTGTGCCTTTCGCACCGTCAGCGTGGTATCTGTAGCCGCCTTCGA
Organism: Varroa destructor; assembly: GCF_002443255.2. Classification (NCBI taxonomy): domain Eukaryota; kingdom Metazoa; phylum Arthropoda; class Arachnida; order Mesostigmata; family Varroidae; genus Varroa; species Varroa destructor. The sequence continues at coordinate 8,201,549 of NW_019211459.1, read as the reverse complement.
CAGCATTACTACACTAATGCAATCATCACTCTACTACGGCGCAAGGAGACGAAGAAGGGTCAAACCCTCGCTGATATTCTCGTAGAACCCACCCCAGGACGATGGACCAACATCATTGACACTGCTAGAAACAGCGGGCAGAAAACTACAAACGCACGACCCATCTCCGCACATTCTGTGGCCGTCAATAAACAGGCCACTGCCCGCAGTCAGCACAGCCACGACAGAACAGACTGATTCTAAAGGACGTATCGTGTTCCAGGGCGTTCCCTAGCCTGCGCTTGGTTCGCTGGTTTGCTGGCCTACTAGCACGCTTCAGTTTAGTCACTTGACAGTCTTTTTCACAACGGCACCTTTCTCAACATTGAGTTCACTTCTTCCCAGCATAGATTAGTCCACTTCCGCTAGCACTATCATCACCACTGTGAGGGCCACTTGATAATCAGCAGTAATAACTAACGCTGCGACGATTAAAGGCCGACGGGGAACCCTTTCGAGTGCTACGGTGGGCCGCAAGCCGTAGCTCTGCCGCACGTCTCTGTGCTCGGCCACCTTCACGAGCATAAGAGTGACATGGTTCACGAGATACGGCACTCTCGGCAGTCCAAAACAGTTCAGCAAACAGACCGACAACCATCAACGCGGAGAGCGGGAAGTGACCACCAACATGTGAGCTACTGTATGGAGGCGTTCCGAGATTCTTAAATGTTCGGAGGCTACCGCGTATACTCGGGCAAATGCTTAATCTGTTAAAATAACATGAGGCGCAGCATATGTATCCCTTATTGAAGTATAAAAATCGTTTAATACAAATAACAATGACAAGAATGATGTTGACATCTTCGTCGAGATGCGTGGACAGATCGAGCACCAAGATCACTTCCTGATTTCGTGCTCTGTAAAGGTTGTACGTACCAAAAAACACTCAATAAAAAGCTGTCTTCAATTAGATACATTATATATATAGTCATAAATTGGTCATGATAGGTAGAGAGTGCGTATTACTAGAGGCTGAGTGATACGAATGGTGAACTGTTTTCCTTAACCTCATCTTCCGGCTACAACCTTTATAAGAGCCCTGAGGCTTCTATTATTTAATATAAATGACTTATCACTAACCGCCATGCTAAGTGACTGAAAAATAAATGTATATTATTTTACTTATGCATTGCAGCTCAATACAATTATAGACTTTTATACATTCGTTAAAATAGGTATTAAGAAAATCCCGCCGAAAGCTGCAATGCGTTCCGATATTTCCTGATGTCCTAATTTGTTACCAATTAGCAATGGAAGGGTACACAATTTACATTTGCCAAAGTACGTGGATAGCGGTGACAGTATATACTGCATAATATAGAAGTCTCAAGCGTCTTATTATTATTTTTGCCTTCGCTTTATTTTGTAACGTTTTTATTTCAAAGAAAGAAGTTCCTACTCCTATAGCCTATTGGGCCTCGACAGGTAGCGTGCATCCCGACACATGCAATGCTTGCATTCTGTTTCTGCGCGATTTGACAGTTAACCACAGTCGACCATTGGGTCATGCATTCGCGTCTGGCTGGTTGCTTTGAGCTGACTGGTCCCCGCCGCACGTGTCTTAAGAGACTCCAGAAATAGCTAGAGCAGAACGTGACCACGTTGTTATACAATACCCATCATTGTGTTCGTGTCATTTTAAAAAAAAAACAACTGCACCGTTTGTTCTCCTCACAGATATATTATCTCTGCGTTACGGTTGCTGTCGCCGTCGATCTTCTTTCTCGGCTATACGACACATTTTGCCGCAGCAGTTATCACAGCAGACATTACAGAACATCATAACTACATGGGTATATCGTTATCACAGCTCGGACCTCTAAAGGCAACTTTTTCTTCGGGCCTATGCACCTTGCTCGCCCTAATGGCTAGGTAGGCGTTAGTGTTCAATCTAGACGGAATGATCGGTAATTTTATGGTTGTTTCCCTTAATTTTTTGATCAGCGTCATATAGGCGTTATCGATATGCGATAGTCATTCTTTCGTAATATAATAGGATAACAAGATGATTATGTAAAATGCCGCGTCTGCAAGCTGGCAGTTTGCTGACTGAACAAGACAAATCAACAAAGTCGTTACTGGGATACGCTTTGCAAAAGAAGGCAGTGTTATACCCTCATCCACGACCGACATCGGTGAGTACCGATCGTTCACCAGTCGGACGGCCGGAGGGGGGAATTTCACGCCGTTTTATGCTGTGCTCGTTATTTAGGTTTCCGCCGAGCTACAAATGCAATACATCCCCATTAATCCCCCCGTTGTGTTCATCGTTCGTTGTCGCTGTCGATATCGTAGCCGGCCTGCTAATGAATATGATCCTGAGCGAAGCACGTTTCGCATTTGTGTGTAAGCGCGTCGCTTCTAACTACTACTCCCAGCCAACCCGCGTCCCTCGGATGCTTTCTTCTCTTCCTTCTGCTCATCTTTCCTCATAGGCTGATTGCGGTGGACTGTGGACAGAATGGCAGTCAACTGAACAGCAAACAGCTCAATGTCAGCGGTAAATAGCGAACATTGGATTTGATGAGCGTGTTTTCCACATGGCCCTTATTCAGCACGTTGCGTTCATTATTAGCGCGCCCACTACGCCGCTGGCTTCCTGTACATAGGCAACGGTAGTGCCGATGGTAGCTAAGTGACGCTTACGTAGCAGATCCCCGCAGGGGGCAGCCAGTCGATCGCAGGCACCAACATCGCTATCGTCTGTACCCGCGGCGTCAGTTAACGTCCCCAATAGCGTGACTCCTGGCAACTGTCGCCCCGATCAAGCCGATGATGTACGCATCTATCGCTGCTGTTGCAAAAGACTAGTACTTATCGCCGTCTTACCCTTGATGACGTTATTCACTATACATTGCAGAAAGCAGGAATAACAAATAGAGACGAACTATTATAAATGTTTATTTCACTGCTACGTTGACGTACTACGTTAAGTACTCGTGTGATCAACGATGGGTCGCTCCGTCCCCGCTGCGCACTGACTGAAATCGCTGCTAAATATCGGCGACCTTATGATTGCCAAGCGTTCGTGTTTCGTCGCCCTTTAAAGATTGTTGGCTCTTCCTGTTGATACTAATGTATATAAATAGATAAAAGCCAGTTAAATCTATCGATGAGAAAAGGTAGATCGTTAAAGCTCGAGCCATTTTACTGCTATAAGCCCGTAAGTGTAAATGTTAACAAATAAATGGCCATCCAAAATGGTCCGCTTTAATAATACTGAGAGGTTAGATCGAGCAGAAACGTGCAGACTGGAATTGGGCTTATTAACAATGTTTAGAAGGGCAAGTAAACGTAATTTTTTTTCAGGACGTAATAGTGTTGCCTAAACGAGTACGTATCAAATTTTCAAGAGTTTCGAATCTTTAAACGGCTTCTAGTGAAGCATTATTTACATTGCACATTTTATATTACACTAATAAGACTGAACGGCTAAATTAACGTATGATGTAAATGAAGTGTACCAGCTGTGCTGACGACGAGTACCCACTGGACTATCGATAGCAGACGTAGATAGAACTGTTTCAAAAAATTATAACATTAACCGACCCGAAAGAAGCTTACGTGTCGGCGCTGATAAGGCCGTGGGCAGAGGGCAGCGCGGTCAACTATGATAGTTCGTATTCACGTACGCAACCATCTTAATTCTGTCTTTTTTGACACAGATGTATTCATCTCGACTGTTTCTTTCTCAGTCCGTTTAGCACTGAATTCAGATGCACGGGCACACATACTACGACTATTACGTCAACTACTACAGATGACGACAGAACTCAGAACGGCTGACGTGATTCGTAACGGTCGTAGGTTAATACGTCGTAATTTCTTTTAGATAAAACGACGTGAGACCAAATAGCCGGTGAAGTTGAACGATGACGTATTCGCGAAAAACCAGATGAATTAACATGGGCTTCCCTTTCTATAAAAAAAATATTAGGCAAGGATACGCGATACAATTAAAACGGGCCATCCATGTTGATTGGAAACTAATTGTGCTTACCACGATTCGCGTGTTAGTCATCAAGATGCTTGTGAACCATTTTGTTCCACATTACAGGTTTGATTTTTAACATGCAACAATGGGCCACGTAAATACCGGAAGGCTTAGGAAAAAAACAGTACATGATCAGGCCGCGCCTTTGACGGCCAAAATTCTGCGCTGCGGCATTCGTTTAGCACGGGCTTAAACTCCCATTTTAAGAATTATCCAAGGTTCTTAACCTACCCATTGTTATGTCATTGTTACACCTACTGCCTTCCATTTATAATGAGTATCCTCAATGAGGACTTCAATAAGTAATATCAACGCGAATGGCTTACTAATGTTTTCGTAATTTTAATTTGAATAAAAGTAACTGACACTGATCTTATCGGTTTAATGAATGAACGAATGAATCGGCTAGCAGGGCCGTCGTCCAAATGTTTTTTTATCGCATAGTGTTTAATAATTTGTAATTTCTGCCTAACGCTGCTAAGCTTCACCCGTTCCGTGGCCTGGCAGATACCAGATAATTGGTTAGTCTGCTCGGCCATTAATCCTAGCATTTCTACTATGTACTTACAAACCAATCGGCTGGCTAAAGTAATCGTATATGGGCCCAAATATAGCCAGCTGTATATATATATATATATATATAGAATGTATCATAAACATGTGCGTGCATGTATGTTCATGCACATGTACCTTGCATGGGAAGCTTGAACGTTACGCGTTCCGGAGAAACTAGCTAGGACTACTAACGATTTATGTTGATCACCTGGCTGTTGTGAGCTGTGGGTAAGCACTGAACTTTTGATGGTGTCCTATTAGCCCTTACGGAGTCTATCTAACAAAGACGCCCAAAGCAAGGACATTTCGCTAGGGCAGTTGCCCGTAACGACTGCCATCGTTCTCGCTGTTGTTGACCCTTGATCTAATGACGCTTCACCCACTCTTGCAGCCAACTATCATATTAATATTCACTCTTAAGAAAATTACTAACTATTCATGGAATCAGTACGGTCGTTTAAGAAACACCTAAATAGTTCGACTGATATAAACAGAAAGTCATAGAAGCCATAGCAGAATATATATTCTCGAGCAAAATCACCAATAGTTGAATTTAATAAATTTGTGCTATTTATTTTATTGCGTGCATTCACAATGCGTACAATAATAAAACGGATTTTACTGTAAAAAAAAAACAAAACTAGTTGTATGCTTATAGCTGGCACGATGCAAGCCACGGTCAGTATTTGTCCCTTGGCGACGAGTCCAGAGTGCTGTGAAAAAAAGCATTTAGCGGCCATTTATGATATATTCTCTATTATGTCGATTGAAGCACCTCAGCTAGCCCTTCTAGATGCTCTCCTTGTTTATGTACAATATAATTATTTACTTTCTGTATTATCGAGGTGATCCAAGAAGGCATATCGTAGTCGGACGTTTAACGCAAAGCCACTTCTCAACGTCACTGTTGCGTGAATAGCGTATCGATTAAGACAAGGTCAGGTTTTTCGATAGTGACCTATTTGGAGAACCTGAAAGTGGTGTGCTCAACGTCCACTTGAAACTAGTCAAATACAAAGTCCAATGCAGATAACAGGGTGTACTCATTATCATTTTCTACAACAATTCTTTTGCCTGCACAACAATTTGTGCAAGCATTACAAGCATAGAACGGCTCACGGAACGGGATTATTTAGTTCGGGGGCTAAAACGCGGAAGGCGGGGTATTTACCGGGCCCACCTAAACAAGGACAAAGCATTTGTCGTCCCACTTGCCTTTAGTTACAGGCTAGGAAGTGACAAACTCTTAATTGCTGACTGTCGATCAAGCCATGAAATCAGGAAGGCGACAAAGCACTACTACTAATGCTGACGCTCTATCTAACAGCGTCAGCTGGACTGGTATTACTTTTATAGCAGGCATAACACTATTACCTCAGGAGACATTTGCATCGACAGGCTCAGAATGGTGGCGGATGAGGCGGTTTCATGGCGTTTACAGTATACAACACTCGTATTGCAAAAGCAAGTTCGACAGCCAGCCAGCCAGCATCTTGTCAAAGGAAGGGATATGGTGACCGTCTGCCTCGCCTATCGTAATGAGCCAGCTACGACACGATATTTGAAATATTGATACATAGACGCGCGAATGTATGGAATACTATAGACCCATCGTACATTATCGAAGGGCAATAAATAGATGACGGTGGAAAGGTTTTATTTCGTCAGTTTGCAGATGCTAATTGATGAGGTGTATGGCAGGATTTCATAACGTTGTTAAATGCACAGGGTATACAGGCCTGCATGCACACGAATTCAAAAGAGAGTACCTTCATTGGATACAGAAGTAATCCTTTTAACTTAAGTATTATTCACAGTCGCAGGCAATTTTTTAATCGTGGAATAATAGTAATTATGTTCTAATCTACCCATAGGCAAAGCCCAATGCAACAAATGGATGCGTCACGTCGGCCAAACAAGCATTATCACCTACCACTCACAGATGTCAGTATATACCGACCCAGTACCAGACTTTTTCATCTATTCACTGATAATTTAAACGATGACCATTATACATTTAATATATACCGATTTAAACAACGATACATTCAATGATTGATCATTCAATTTGGGTCGTCCAGGCAGAAAATAGGATCTAATGTATTTCGTTAATTACTAGTCTGAATTATATTAATGTAAAGCCTATCAATGCGAATTTTAGCCCTAATTTTGAGATGTTAATTAAGATGTCGGTGCATGCGTACAAAATATATTCCGCTTATTTTTTTCCCTCACTGTTGATATACAAAATGACATCTTCACGGATGATAGGAGCAAGCAAACCTTCGAACTTGACCTAATATTGATCGTCCTGACCGACTGGTTTAAATGAAAATAAAACGAGAAAAACACAAATTGAAGTTAGGGCAAATTGAGCATTGCGAAGAAACCTCAAATACAGCTGACTGAGTTCGAAACAACTTAAGTCTGTCATATATCTTTCGTTTCATTGCTTGCCTGCGCACCTCACAAAACGATACCACGAAAATACCTACAAAACAAAACTTGTCAGTGTCTCGACCTGGCAAATACTCGGACGTTCAACTAATACGTTAGATGTGTTCTGTTGATTTAACTAAAGCAATTATAGATATCAGAACAACCAATGTACGACGGATTTTCCAAGGTGATGGGAGACCCCGTCTAGATAATGCTGTTACCATAGCTTAGATCACGAAAGCCAAAACTAGCCCAATGAGTGTTTATTGTTCGATGTTTCTCTCAGAGTTATCATGGTTGATTGGAACGTTTAAAGGATCGGTGTTTTCTTCTGTCACTGAAGTTCGATCAGGGGCATTTCCAAGTAGCAATGAAATGGTTATTAATTCATAGTTAATGCTGCGTTGATTCAAGCAGGTGCGATTGACACAGTTAGCTGCTGTGTTCGCGCAGACGATGATCGATTAAGTAGTAACAACAGCCGAATAAAATAGTTACACTCGATGAGGGCTGGTACCCCCTCGCCCGACGAAGGATATATACCGACCACGGATCGGTCCACGACGAGCATCGATGTATCTACGATATTATCACATTTCCATAGAATCGTATACAGAAGACGGTCATCCAGCAATAAAACAACGACGTCGTTCTGGTACATTGCAAGAATCAGCTAGTCACATACAGAGATCCATGCTACATCTATTACCTTACCAAATATACTGACAAAAGACAGTGATTTCTTAGAGACTGTACTCAAACGTCAATAAGTCAAACAATGAATAACTTCCATGCAGAAAATTAATGAAGCTGCACATATGATTGTTTTTTTTTTGTCGTAGAAATGTTGTCCTTATCGGATAATTTGCAAATATTCGTTTAGGTTGTTAGTGTTTTTTTTTTAGCCTTAGGACGAACTGGCACATATTTTCGTTGCTTAATGATAATAGTTGGACTGTTTGGTCTCTTCTCAGACACGTGCAAATCAAACTATCTTCTATTGTTGAAAATGGTTGTTGACTTTAAAAATTACGGTAGATGTTACAACAATTCATTTACGTCAATATTGAATGTGTTAAAATTAAAAAAATAACACGTTTCCAATATTTCTTAGGATGATCAAATTATGGTCTATTCTTAAGTTGTGTTGACTACATTTTATCAGGGAATTATATAATCTTAACGATTCTAACTTGCGTCAAGTGTCTTAGTTTTTCATATTCCTTGATTACACAAAGTTAAATTAATTGAAAAGGGCACTATCGTTTCACAGATGGCTCTACCAAGCCATTGATAAAAACAGAGACCGACGGAAGCTATCCCAGATACTTTCTGCCGCAGTTGCTACCCTTTTGGAGTTTTGCTTTTTTTTTTTTTTTTTTTTTTTAAATTAAATAAAACACTCCAAAAGGAAAAAGCTATGGGCTAAATTCTGTGAAAAAATAGCATACATCTGTGCGTTATCTCGAGAAACTGTCTGTTATGTAGGAAAATGGCTCTTATCAACGTTTTGATACGTATCGGCTGTCAAATAAAATTGGCCCTGAGACAATTTTTTTTTTACAATATTACCACGAAATGGTAAAAGAAAAAAAACTCTTTTACAATAGGGTGTATAGCGATTTTCGACCCAAATGTGGATCTTCTATGTATTATACACAGTTTTAGTTGAAATTTTTTTAGGCGAATCTCGTGGACATGCTATGTGTATTTAGACACAAACATATTTTTAGTGGCATTTTTCTAAGAATTTTATAAACAATGCAAACAATTGCTTGATAACAAAAAAAAAAAAAAAAAAAAAAAAAAAAAAAAAAAGTTGAAAGACTGCTAATTGCTAGATATCGCTAAAAGACTGTTTTTCTGTTCCATTTTGGCTGAACGATAAATCGCATTTGTATTTAAATAACTCAACGAGCGTGATTAGAAAAAAGCCAGGTATATGTCTTCTAATGAATACATCTACTTTTCTGTGTGTTTGCAGCTCATTCAAAAATCGAATAGACAGTAGGAAGAATAATAATTGTTTATAAATCGCAGCACGCTTGTTATTTGGGTTACTGCATTGTATAGGCCTTTTGGGCTGAATAAAAGTGCAGCACAAGGCCGTATTGTAATTGAATATTCCAGATTCACGAAATATGTAAAAACTGTGACAAGAAACGTGCACAACCTTTATGCGAAGTGCATACTTGTATTTCTACTTGGGCTCTAATAACCTAGTAAGTATGCACTCAAAAAAAATCAGAGTTCAATATTGAAGTTTTCTCTTTATCCGTGAAGTCCTCAAACGAAGATATGATCATTTCGAAATGGTCAAGTTTCCTTCGAATCAAATCCTATTTTTACCCTAATGAATTCTGAAGGTGAAAATCGAATTTCATTAAAACCCATTGTTTTGTTGACACTGAGTCTGAGGCTCAAATATAGTTGGCCAATTTGAATATCTATCTGCGCATGGTGGAAAAGAAGGACAGGAATATTTACCGAGTTGCCGTTTAGGTAGACTCTCCTTTATTCTAGTGAAGCTCTCGCGAAGCAGTGAGGCCCGACTAGCCATCGGCTTGTTTCGTGGTTGTTGAAGCTTCGTGACTGGTTTCTCACTCTGTAACGGCGTAATAGAGCATTTGGTATAACGGTCATTCGTACTGTGCTTATGTGATTTTGCAGGGGATACTTGAAAGACGGGAAACCTTAAGGAGAAATGACGACTTAGATTATGGTTTCTCAAGTAAGAATAAACCTGTTCACATCGCACGTAGAACTGCGTTGAGCACGTTTTTTGTCGAGCAATTTTGTTTAACGTCTAACAACTATACTTCAGGACGATTATGTTACTCAATGTTTTCCCGACGAGGCGTGATAATAACATTAGTACCTTCTTGGCATGGTCCATCGCAATCACAACTTTTTTTGCATCCAAAGATGGATTAGAAGGCCCGAGAACTTTACGTTCAACGCCACGGGTTCTCGAAGTTGAAACCTAAAAGGATTCACAGTTGAACTACATTAATTCACATTATTATAAATTCGACTATATAGTATAATCAGAGCAATTGATACTTTGACTGCTTCTAATAAGTATAAATGATCTGTACAGTATTTGGAGCTTATGTCCGTAACAGATTTCTAAAACTAGATTGTAATAAATGTAAAAAAAACGCAGCTTATCTTGCGAGCACGCCATTTTTCTTAATACGTTATGCATTAGTGTGCCTTCTACCCCAAATTCTGCTCTTTTCACCAAAGAGGAGAGTATATATATATATATATATATATATATATATATACGAGAGAGTACCTGGCCAGCTGAAAGGATTGTCGAGTTGGATTTGCTGGGATTTTGCAGGTTACTACTGCGTGTTGAAGTTATCTGGTGTAGTCGACTGTTATTCAACAAAGTTTCCGGAACGCGCGAAGACGGTGGGCTTCCAATCTTACTTCGAGGATTCACTCCTGCGGCGCCGCGCAACGGAATTTTGTTTAGTGCCATTCCAGCGAACGAAGAATCAGGATTATAATTCTCCTGTTAAAATAAAGGCAATTTTAGTTGTAGTTAGATGAAATTTTTTGTATTTTTTTTTATGTATTTCTTCCTGTTATGTCTCGGTATTTCACAGTGATGTAATAGAAAATTCAACCAAGATGGCCTGAGCTTGCAGTTCGTCAAGCCAGACTAAATCAGGTAAAAAAAAAAATGTGTTTTCGTATAGTCTCGTCACAGAATAATCTCTTAGTGTTTTGCGGTACTAATTATAATTAAAAGCATTTTCAACCTAAACTTAGAGGGATTATTGCCTACCATCTGCTCAACCTGCAATCTCGACAGAACAAAAAGTGCCGCTTACCGACCTTAGCAAAATTAGAGTGAAGTTTTTATGTGCGCATTAACTGAATATTCCATACAGACAAACAGTACTTTAATTCAATGATTCCACAGGAAAAAAGGGGCCTATGCGTACTAATGCTATCAAAGTTTTACGCTAAACGATACACGTTGGTGCAGAACTAAGATAAGTGAATATGTGTGCTCTTAGGTTATTTGACCCCTATTATTATTAACCCAGAAAATTGGGTTATTTGGTCAAATCAAGAGAACATCTAAATAATGAATCGTCACCATGTTGCTTCTTCGAAATGGTAATGTTGTACTTATTTTAACTTAAAACTGCTTTGCTTGTATGGGTATGCTGTATATACGCTCTGTATAACGCTTGATACATCTCCCCCATGAACCAGATATTTTCGACGACAACTGTTAGCGTCCCTAGAAGGATTTCTCCTAACACTTCCGAGTACCTATAACGGCTTGATGCTAATTAGAAAGGCCGCGCGCCTTATTATTATTATCATCATTAAAATCCTATGCCACAAATTTGATTCGGACCTAATTAAATGTCACTAGCTGCAGTCACTTACAATTCCAGGAACACAAAACAGTCTTCTTAAGGTTGTTGCATCGTTCGATCAGTCGCTTTGTTCCGATTCAATTTGTTTTGATGAATGATTTGCTTGCTACATGTAAATATGAGGTCGAGTGCTACAAGCTAACGATATTCGTCTTTTAGGTACAGAGTAGATCCTAATGTAGTCATATCCTATTTACCGCTGATACTGAGATTATAAAAACGTAATCCCTTGCAAATGTTGCCCGTACCGGCTAATAGATCGAGCGGGAGAGAAAGATGTGCGCGGACAGCCCCGAAACAAACAGATTTACGCACCATTCGCGTGAACACCGCCGCGGATTGATTAGTAGGAGTTTCCAAAGATGAAAGAGTAATAACACGAATAAATATCTATGCAGGTTATCTTTTATAATAGATATTTACTGATGATAGCTACCAACATTACACAAAATAGTCACATAAGATTATCTATAATCGATATAATCTTATCGATAATAAATCTACATGTACTGAATAATTATCTATCAATTTTCAGCACAATGAAGTTGTATATAATTCATTTTCTTATCATAGTAGCTGGAAATTTTGCGATTGTTACCGTTAACTGCTGTTGCTGATTAGCGAGCATACGCCAAATATCGCTCTCGCTTAATCGAGTTTCCTGTAGGAACTCTTCGAAACTTCCACTTTTACGCGATACAAGCGATGTACAGTCTGTGTCGAGACTCCAGGGTTCATCTAAGGACATCGAACACGGAGAAACTTCTTCGATCAGGCGTCCCAGAGGAAAAACCTGAGATGCATGCACACACAACACAAAACCAGAAGCAGATCCTCCATTGAAATCAGTGAGCTAAAAATTAGCTGGCTAAAGGGCCATGGCACCGCAGTTGAAAGCTATAGATATCACGAATTGAAATAGAGAAAAGCGTTATTCGAAAAACTACTTTCGAATAAAGTACGTCAACGTTCGCTTAAGAGAGATGGCGGCTTATAGATATGCTAAAATTGTCCCGTAACAGGTAATATGCTTGTAAAACAGCTTAGAAACAAAAACGTACACATTAGTGTATGCTAGCCGCATGTGGAATGGTCGAATCAACATTATCTGCATAACACATTACAGTATATCATACTGTTCTAGAGGGCGTTCTCGCAGATATAGGTTGCGCTACTAATGCTCGATTATATATCGTTTATCGAACGATATGATTTGCGGTATTCTATATCAGCCTTATCTATCAATAGTTACGTTCATTTTGAATGTGTTCTTGCATTAATAGGACTTACTGGATGACAGTCTTTCTAGCTAATCCACAAACTATAAGGCTTGTTAATTATTATTAGCTCCTTATGAATTATTCCAGTATAAGAAACTGATTTGATTAAATGCAATCGGTGGAGAAAATCAAGCCCCTGGTGAGTATATGTCTGTATCATCTATTGATTGTTACCTTGTAAGCAGGCACATAAATGCCGTGGTTGTTTCTACAGTAGAAATAACGAACCCCGTACTTTTCTCCATTATGCCTTCCCACTGGTTCGTCAAGTTCTACCCCACACCAAATGCCAATGGCGAAACGGATCTCGCCTACGTATCTTATCGTCCCCATTTTAGCGCCCTGCAATTATTACGGCAAAATAACGATCGATTTTTAGTTCAAATTAATTATCTGTAAAAAATATATATATATATATATATATACATCCACTTTTTGTATGTAACAGCAAATTCAATCGAGCATATCGTTCTCTTTAAGGATCGCAACTTAAGTTACAAGGTCCTCTCGCACAAAAAGCTACTTTATTGAAAATCATGAGGAACCAGCACACCTGAACGTACTACATGAATGTACCTTTTCGACAAAGAGAACACTTTAACTAAAATATTCAACTTGAATACATACGTATATAATTGAGAGCTTTTACCAAAACACAAGGGTTCTGCCTTTGATGCTAGCAAATATTTAGTGGTAGCTGTTTTTGGTCCTAAACGCCGCTACAACGGATGCGCTGTTGTACAGACCTGAATTAGATTTCTAGGGATAACAAAAAAGCTAAGAAAAAAAAGATTAAAATAATAAATCATATGTTAAAATAATAAGCCCACATTAGCTAAAACTAGAGGATAACGTATTACCTTTACCACTACCCGAACGCCAGGAGCAAGATCACTTCGCGGCCGTCTCACGAACGTAGGACTACGTTCAGATAGTCCTTTTTTTCCCTTTTCAGAAACTTCACCATTTTTGGTTCCGTCCTCTTCCCCTGCAAGACTGCCACTCTCGAGCAGAACTTTCGAGGGCCGCACGGGCCCTTGCCGAAGTAGCATCGTTCTTGATGCTGAAAAATTACAGAGCATTGTGTAGGCCATTAGAATCGCACAGATGCTTCAACTAAGAAATCTGAAATTAAACACACTGTGATATATCTAATCTTTACTATCATCTACGCCGAACTTCTAATAATATACAAAACTTCTGAAACCAAATAACACGAGTGTAATCGAAATCAATATCATCACACTGAGTCGAGTCAGTGAGCCCAAGGAGCACAAGGGGAATATATCCAAGCTTTTTTTTGCAAAGGTTAACTCCTCTCAGAGCCTCTGTCGCTGCGATGGCATTAAACACTTGTGGCACAGTCAAGACCAAGTCTAAATACATCGCGAGTAAAATGTGTAGTGATGTTTATACAGGTTGAATATAAATTCACAGAGAAATAAAGGCAAAAACATAAATAGATTGATAAAATCGATGAATTTTAAATAACGACTGAAGCAGAAGCTACATAACCGTAGGTATGGCGCTTTTGATTCATTAACATCGCTGATGGCCGATATGCCAAATACCTACTTTTACAGCAACCTTATAATTTCTGCTCGACAGACGCTACATGAAGAAACGGTCAGGTATTTAAATTGTCGTTCAAATGAAATTGAAATTAAAATTACATAGGCTCGAATTGCCTTCAAGCTTTTATGTATAAGATGAGCGCGTAGACGATGTCTCCTAACAATATTTGCCGTAGTCATATAAGAACTGTGTATCCTGCTGAACTTGTAAAAAGAGCGTATTTTGCATCTTCTGATATTAACAATATCGTGTTTCGAAAGAGGAAATAGGCGTAAATCGCCCTCGTAAGCACAAACATTTAAATAAAGGGCGATTATATAAGTAGCACCATTTAACTACTCGCAGCCATCCATAATCTAATTAAACTCCGTTTCGAGAGGCAGACACATATTGCGTTACAAGGATGCAGGTAGTTCTACATATAACACTAGTTCAGAGATAGAAACGACCGAAAAAAATTGGCTCAATCTTATGAAGCTACAGGAATCTTTCACGCCCTTAGCCCTATAACATATTGCGCTAACCTTTTTAGGATTATTGAATAAAGATGAACTATCTAAGATAGTCAATCAAACCATTTAAGTGACGCGTTTTTCATCTATTCGTGTGTTAACATTGAATTTAAATGTAAAAGCGGAGGAGCAAGTTACAGCGGCTAACACAAAATACTAACACAAATAGGAAATGTGGAACTCAGATGGCCTTTAGGCTTATGGGCCAGGCACAGATTGAGTTCTAGTTTTTAATCTCTGTTTATAAGATGATCTGCTGAAAAATGTACACATCACAACTATAGTACCTTGAACGGCTGCAGGCCTGTTCAATCGCCGATGCGGAATGTTAACTATATAAGTGGTTATTATACTACAGCAGTTCGGCGGTTTGTCTGGTTAACTCGTTGTATCGCACAAATTAATTCTCGGAGATGTTTGCATCAAAGGATTAGATACTACGCACGGTACTTTTTTCCACCGTAGCGTGGGAAAAGGGTATCTCAATACAATGCATGTTCTTTAACAAGACTTCACAAGCCAGGAGCTAATGCAGGGCCTTCGGAACCTACTGCTGGTTAAGAGAAAGTCTGAAGCGAGCATCTTAAATACGGCATCGTTTTGGTCCGGTGCTGGACGCGAGTATTTATTAATGTTTACGTACTGATACACTCCCAGCTCGGTAGCTAGATGCTATCCTATTAGTAGCTAGATAGTGAACCCCAAAGAAAAGGGCAGTTTTATGGCATCGTCATCATGGCAAGGTGATATGTAACAGTGACAAAAAGTTTTTGCTATGAGCTGCTCTTCGCTTTGCTGCTGAAGTGTGTAGATGCCATCCCAACGGAGCAATATGGGTTCCGGAAGGAACATTCCACAGAAACGGCCTGCAGCATCCTGATGACCAACGTCAGAACTGGCTATGTCCCGCAATCCAATATGCGCGGCGTTTGTCGACTTCAATACAGCCTTCGACTCGGCGTCCAGGAACAAGGTTATACTCACGCTGGCCGAGTTGGATATCCCTATGGATATACTCAACCTTCTAGTGGCGATTCTATAGGAGAACAGAAGCACCACCGACGAGAGAATGGTTGAGCCCTGGCCCCTTACACAGCCAATGAGCTTGTTTCAGGGAGACAACCTACGCCCACTCTCATTCTCCATGTTGCTAAAGAGTCTTCCTGGTCGAATAAAGGGCCAAAAAATTAATCGGAATCATTTTGTATCCAGACAACTTAGTGATATGCGAGTCGAATAAATTGTAAGTGCCGCAAGCTCTGGCCCAGCTACACGCCCTAGTCACAGACTTAGGACTGACCGTAAACTTGGTTAAGATTGAGGCGATGCAATTTAAGGGAAGAGACAGAACAGCGGCCACTGATACCTGGTACCTCGCCAAGTTACCTCTTTTCTAAGTGAACCGGTTTCGTACCTAGAGTTGCTTTTCTCCGCAAACGGCAGAAGTTTCACTACGCACATCGGCGTAGTGACGCAACTAGATCGCCTCATCGCTGGCCCCCTGGAAACCGTTCTCAATTTGTTCGACCTCTTGTAGCTCCGATTGTAACATATGGGGTACGCACCATTTAGGAAAACTTTACAGCAAAGAACTTCGAATAATTAAATGGCGTCTTTCATGAAAGAGCACTGGGACTACACACAGTGATGTGATATGGCCTTACGTATCTCCTAGCTGACTGACCACTGCTATCCTAACGCCCACGTCATCGCTTTGAGCTCCTAGTAATAAAAGCCTTTAAAACGAACTTAGACACAGCGAGTGAAAATTCGGGTAAATTAATGGGGATTTGATTGTTTCAGATGCGATAAGGTACCATGGGCGGAAAGAGACGAACCGGTTCAACAGAAATTTTGTCACTCATTTATCGTGCATTGATTGTAGGATACTAGGTTTCCACAGGTCCGACGACACAGGTGGGGCCCGAGAGCCGAGGGAATTTGTGATAGATATTGTACCGCCCGACGCCTCTTGGTGCCATCTCTAGGAGATCTGGATAATCTTTCAAACTAATTATAGTTCAACAGAGCTCATATAACCCATATGATGGAAACTGTTTTCAAATGGTCCTATATATCCTCTTTCATACTGGGATACTGTGCTATTGACCTGTATTTATGAATTTCTTTTTATAAAGCTGTTGATTACTATCAGCAAAGGTGGAATCACAGAGAATGTTCACAGAACTAATCAACTAATTATTCAATAACCTTTACTAATATATCTTTTTCGAATCGGTAATTGCGTAAAACATAGGCGTTCATTTGTGTCTTGGGTTCCCTGGTAGGCAGTAAAGGACACATTCGTTAAAGTTATCATAGAAACAACATCATTGACAACGTTTACCTGCCATGTTGCTCACGTCTATTGTACCTGCTTACAAAGTTAACAAACTATTTATATAAATTCGGCTATGAAACTAGCGTCGCGTCATTGTCGCTCCGTTGATGTTTCCTGTGATTAAAACTCTAACAGAAATAATCGCATCGTACTTTTCTACAGAATCTAAAATCGTGATATTTTACGTATTACGCTTCTCGAAGCGAGTACATCGTTTGAATTACACCTGTAATGGTATTGCACCGTAAATACAATAGTCGTATAGCTCAGTGTCTAGGCTGTGCGTACCGCCTCCAGCTATTTAGTATTTGTCTGATGACCGAAAAATCCAACGTTGAAAGCGGTAGATAGCCATAAGAAACAACAAAATCCATAGAGGCATTCAATCACGTACGTTTGTATTGGATGCGAACAAAATTCACGTCAAATTCTGTGCTAGTGTGTATATGTCCGTGCGCGCTTAACAATCTATTGTTAATACGCCTCATTAGATAAATGTTTCTGGGTAAAAATGTTTATTAGACGAAGAAAAACGCATTTGCTATACTGGAGTTTAATGAATTATTATATACTGCTACATTTGTTTGACAGGATCTGACGGTACACATCATCCGGTTACACTAGATAGTCCTAATGCCACTGACGACTGTATCCAGATTTTTGCCCAAGCAGTTTTTTAACGTTTGTATTATACATCAGTGTGCTTTTAAGGTTAATTAACTTTGTCCTTTATTATTCTTATGTCAGGGTATTATACGATGACGCATTTGTCGACTAGATAATTAGGATTTATTCTGCTTAGCCGTGTCACCCATAGTATTTTTAAAGTCTCTGAGTTAGACGTTTCACACTGCCTTAAGTACATTAAAATGCAACTACCCATTCTTAAACGATGGACATAAAAGTAAAAGTAAAAGCTCTCCGCAAGTGCACGATTAAGCTACCTAATGAAAATAGGCTTTATTTATGAGCATGTCAGACATTTATTTAGATTAAACCGCCCATAGAGTATCGACTATCAACAGTCAACTTCGTAATTAGACACAAACCGGTTTTAAAAATACAGGCAATCCTCGGTAATCGAGCCTGAAACTAATTTTCTTAATATATCCATTAAAATGTTGAAATAAACAAATGCAATAAACAGTTCCAAACGATTTCGCTCTGATTTATCAGTGATATGCTTTTTTCTCAAAATACAAACCTATCAGTTACAGAGCAGAACAGTGAAGTAAAGCTAGCTTCCTCAAACTTTGATGATCAATGTTCATAAATGCCGCACGGAATAGGAACACCTCACTTACTATCTTCATATGATCTAAATGCAAGGTTCCTTAATAGTGATAGGAGACGAAAGGTCAAGCCATTTATTGGCATTAGAACGCTCCTAAAAGCGTATAGGAAATACGGAAGCTTTAGCATCCATCCAGAAAGTTCGCCTCACGTCTAGCCCTTGCCAGTTATTCGGCAAGCGTTCTTGTCACGGATCCACGATGCTCCAGCTTGTTCCTTTGTCACAGCATCCTAAGGACATCTGTGGTAACAAGCCTCATACGACTAGCGGATTCTGTCTCCATATTGTAACGTTCTTCAATCGCTGACCGGATAGGCAGAGAAGACGAAAACGCGTTAGAGGCGTTCGTATGCTGCCTAAACAACTGTACGTTTTCCTGCAAAACATTTTAAATTGTTATTTACGGATGCTGTACATAATTGGACTAATCGGAATATATTGAAATCTAATATCGCAGTCATGTAGTAGGGAGCGTCATGTTTTCAATATGCAGTCGAAAGCAAGGTACAAAACAACTTCTGGGAATTTGCATGACATTTCGCGCACAGCGGCGTACTACGCCATCCGCTGCGCCTTGAAGGGTGTCGTATGCACCTTCGAGATGAAAAAAAAACAGCAGATCTTTCTGTTATCCACGTATTTTAATTATTTGACTCAGTCAGGCGAATACATTTACCCATAGCAAATACGAAAATTGCATATACTAAATGGGTAAAGCGGCGATTTCCCTGAAGATCATTTGGTAGCGGGAGACTCAAAGCATGTCTAACCTCTGCAAAAAGCGACGCTTATAATAACGAGCTTACGTTACTGCGACGGACGTCAATGGATGGAAATTTTGCTTTTCGTTTACATGACAGAAAGCCTGTTATTGGTGCGCGTATATAGTAAACAATTTGTTTGGTTGGCCCTGTCCCCTTTTTTAAATAAGGCGGCGCAAGCAAACAAGTGTACACAGAAATTGAACATAATATAGAAAAAAAGAAGAAACATAAAATTTATTGAAAATATCACAATAACCTTTCGATAATCCAGACCAAGCTACTTCTGCAAACAACTAACAGCGAAAAGAACTTTGTTTGCTCTCATTATGCATCTTTTCGTGTATGAAAAGCCCTGCTGCTTTTTTCTATACATTATTGGATTAAACAGACTTAAAGTAGGGTGCCATTGGCATGTAATTTTGGCTCTGTTACCCAACGAGCTACGACCAACGATATCTAATCTGGCCAGCATCCCAGAGCTAGGCCGTATTCCTGCCATGCAGTAAAGCTGTGTGAACGTTCACATGACGCTCTACCGCACGTTCGCTTCTTCGTTAAAGCCATAGACCGGCTTCATGAAACTGAGCTAGGTCCAGCTAGATAAATAGAACCCATCTGGGCATATAGGGAGTTAAGCAAGCATTGCAACAACGCTGATTCTTGCGTGAGTATTTTATATTTATCCATAAACGTTTTAGCATAACATAAGGTTCTATGTTGAACACGTGGATTGCCGTGAAGATTTAGCTCTGTTACCGAGAATTTGTTTTGAAAAAGTACATTCTAAACGAACGCTTCGACGAACGGGACGAAACGTTGTCTCGTATCACCTTCGAGTATAGATATTTCTATGGATTCAATCAAGTGCTTTAATCGTTATTCTTCAATGAATAGAGTTCTATCATTTTTCCGCCGATTATATTTATATTCTCATACCTAACTATAGTCGGCCACGAATAGTTTCCAAGAGCAATTTCTCGGTTACTGGTCACGCGTCAATACTAAGCGATGGATTCGGCAAACAAGAAGATGATCCTTTTCCACTGGAAAGTTTTATTAAATTGCGCTAACTCATTTCCATATAAATCGTTTATAATAGTGCCATGGAAAGAGATGCTTTCTACTGCACAGCTGCTACGACAACAGGGAAAAGTGGAACAGAGATCGGCTTCGAGCGGCTGCGGCGGCTGTGCGTGACGTAATATGAAAAGTACTCGCGTCGCCTTTTTGGTCCTTGCGTCTTCTCTGCCGGCGGGCAAGGCAGGCCCGGTTCTGCTTCCCTCGATCCTATCCATAAATCACCGGGCGTTTAATTATATACTGGTTATGTAAGATGAAGACTTGGGGCAACGCTTGCTAGCTGTGCTCACATCGTGATACATGCTAGAGAAGATAGATACCTTCACGCAAAGGTATTTAGTTTAAAATCTAGAAATAATTGTCGTTCGCGGTGGTTAAGGACTGAAGCGCTCTTTACCGATTAGATCTTCAATGGTGAGAGATGTGAGAGCCGTTGGCGATACGAATTCTATTCGAGTTATAAGTTGTATTAATATGTAATTTATTTTAGTAGTATTTTTCAAGGTTGTAGTTGACCGAATTTTTAAAGTCGATGGCGCCAGATTTTAAGGGCAAACTCAAATCCTGTCAAAATCAAATAACAATCAGTTCAATTATCCTTTCACGCAATAGTTAACGGTCCGTTACGCTGAACTTTAAAGTGAACCTTTCTTTTTTTGTTAGTATAAAAGCCATTACGGAAATGCTCTGCTAACGCCGAAGCGCAACTCCCACCGGTTCGCGAGAGCCAATAATAACGTTTGTTTTCTGCATACCCTAACGTATTTTTCTACAGCTACCTTTAGGAATAGGTTTGGAGGTGATTCGACTGTTCCTTTTCACCATCTGAGAAGCGCCACGGAGCATGTCTTCCAGTAAACCCTTAAAATTCCTAGTAAGCACGCCCTTGGCCAACGTCCCTAGTCGATTTCATACGAAGGTGAAAATGGTTTTTTTGAACGTTCGCTGTCAAATGATCCGTTTAACGCGGAGCCCACCTCTATCAGTCGATTTGACCGTGCGTAGAATTTTCTTACCTGTTCGTATATCTAAATGTTACCAAACTGCCATGGAAGCGGCACCGAAAATTTGTTTCATTGTAGAAACATTAATTTTTTTTCACCAATCGATAACTTTTAACAGGGATGTAGAAAGTGCCACTAGATTTGGCATATCATTTCAGAAACAATATCGACACTCATAGAGAAACTGTGCGCCTAAACACGTGCGTTCGTTACTTACGAGACCGTTTGGCTATTGCGGATTTGCAGACAGTAAGCAATCTACAGCAGTCGTCTTTCTCATAATGGCCGTTTTATTACAGCTGTAGTAATCTAGCGAACCTGACAATTGATGCCTGAGACAGGTGCAACTTTTTCAACCAGAAGCCCAGCTGAGGAAAAAACTCGTGTATCCGTCAACTTTTGCGTTTGTGTCGTTATCGTTATCGCCGTTGCTGTTGAACACCGTTGCCATCGATTACGATATCGGCTAATCGAACCCGAAACGTAGCAGTGATTGTTGTCACGCCGCGTTTTCAATTTGAGTCTATGTGGGTTTTTATGCCAGATCGCGACCCTCTAAATCGTTTGCGGACGCCTGTTCCAGGGCACTTGCTAGCGGGCGATAATCGGTGCACAAGCTGCGAACTGGGTGTTGATGCTCGTTTTCTTCGTTGTCATGAGTGTGGGTCGTTTTTGAGCTATCTGTCTTCATTGTTCATCGATGACTGCTTCCGATATTCGGGTCGTGCTTAAAGTTGCCGGCTGACGCTACGTATTACTACAACAGAATTGTTCGTTTAGACACGCACATCGAGCCGCTGTTGTTGTTTGGAATACGCGAGTGTTTTTTCCTTCATTCGATTGAACGTTTATTGACTGTTCCTATTAAGACTACTGCACAGCGTACGACATGGTAATTTCAGCGTCTGCGCTGTTGGCGAACGCTCCACAAGAATTACACGAAAAATTTTCGCCGATCAAAGCGCATGACGGCTGCAACAAAGAACCAGCCTGCAGTCGTATTACTATACGATTTGTCGGTGATGAGGTGAGCAACGGAAAGCGACGACACGTACGAGTCTTGTAGCCATAACATTCGAGTCAGGAACGGATTCAAATAGTCAGCCATTGTAGGGGCCGACGCAGATGACGATCATGATAAAGGGGACGGCTGTGCTTGCCGCTGTCAAATTCAATAACGGTGATGCAGGTCGGTGCGACAAGTAAAGAGTGCTCTTGTGTCTTCGTTTGTGAAGATTTTCATGGAAAAATCAATAAAGCTGAAAGCTAGCAACGAATACGACCAAGCAGCGGAGATATAAGCAAACGCATAGTAAATCAGGGTGAGCAATATGGTTATCGCGCTGGCTCTTTCTCGTTACTCTTATGAAAAAAAATCGGCTTGTCTCACTAACGTAAAAAGAGGAAGCTTGGTCTACTAGTTTGTTACTGCTAGGCAGCACACCGTTAAGAGTATCTTTTACGCGTGACTATTTATGCGCCTGGAGCAGTTCGTGTATGCAATAGCTATGTAAACTAGTCATGAGTAGTAGATTTAGTATGGTGTGAAGATAAAAGACGGAAGCGCATTCATTTGAATTGAAAGACAATAGAAGTTATAAGAGGAACTTCTAACGCTTCTGACGTGTACAGGCGTCTGAGCAGATACAGGAATTAGAATTTTTGTAATGAGCAACTTGCGAAATCTGTTGGAAGAGAGCTATACAATTTGCCCCCATTAAAGCTGTCGTGAGGTGAACAAGAATGAAAAGCAGCTATGCTCCTTCCGCAGAGCGATATACGTGGCTTTTTTTTTAAGTTAGCGAAATTATTAGGGGGTGCGTTCGGTAGTAGCTAGGATGAGTCACTTTTGCCTAAGGCGTCTGTAAGTCTATCGCATAACTTTCAATTGAAATTAGGACCGAGCATATCATTGGCTTGATCATCATTGGAATCTCATACGTATTAATAGTCGAACCATCGCTGAATGCTGCACTCTGTTGGAAGTTCTGTGCATCCAAAGCGGAACCGGTCTTTTTCCACCAACTCGTTATGTACAGATAGACTGTACACTTACTATAACCCGAGTGCTAGTACACTTCGAACCTTAATAAATTACGTAAAATTTAGAGACGCTCAAATGTAGTCTACGCAGCAAAGATAAATAGCTGTTCCATTATAAGCTATACTTGATGATCCAGATTACTTCTGTGATTAAGATCTCCTTGCAGATGTTTCTAAAGGCCGTATATGACTTTCGTGGCTGTAAAATTGCAAAACAATTGCAACCCCCTCCCCACCCTAGAACGTAGCTACAGCCATTACACATGTTCCAGTGTTTCCCATTAGTGTACGTCGCTTGATATTTAGCCTTCCTCAGGGGAAATACCTTCATTACGAGGTAAGCTTAGGGCTAAATTAAGTCCATGCTTACCTCACGTTCCAAACGGTATTCAACCAGTCTTCGTATCGGCAGCGTGTGACGGAACGAAGAATTTACGTTCGAATCAGCACAGCGATTTCCATCCAGCAACGATCATCTGCGATCACGTTTTCTTTAACATAGTCGTGCTCATAACCGTGCAGAAACACTGTCCGTCCTGTTGATGCTGTTGTTTAGGCCGCCGCGGCCTACGTCTCGTTTAGTGCAGGCACGGACCCCGACAGTGACGACCTTGGCCCGCATCGATCGTTGCTTTTGAGAAGCCTTTGAAGCTGTTCATGTTACCCGCCGCTACTGGTTGAAACGTCAAGCCGTATCTCTTATGCCAGCACAAGAACTGTGGTCTGAGTGAGTCAGATATCGGCCGCTTCTGCTTCTGTATGGTCGCATATAGCGTCGATATTCAGTAGCAATAATGGCAGGACATCTGTAGCCGACGCCGGCCAAATTGGACGCAACATACACCTGTTCAGACATCGCGAGATGTTAGATCGCGCTATCATCGACGAACACTATGGGCACAAGCGTACGTTTTAGCGTTTGATTACACCAGCGTTAGCGAACAACGATTGAAGAAAAACCGTCGACAGAAACGAAGACGACACTAATGGTACGAACTGCCGCAGAGCAAAAGCAAATAGCTACGCAAAGGCCGATAGGGCAAAGCGTCTAAAATCGTTGCAAAGCGTAGCCTTAGCTTTGGCTGGCGTGAGACAGGGCATCGATGCCGTGGCTATCGTCGCAGTTGTAACCTTTTGCCTCCGACAGAATGTTACAATCACTATTCTCATTATCAGTACAAACAATCCATGGCGAGTGCTGACTATTGCTGAAGAGTGTAGCAATAAATGTTATTTAACGAACGAAACAATGGCGGGCACTTTTAGCTAAATTGATTCGGGATGCACTCCCGTAATATGTCGACATACAGGAGTATCTATTCGTGCGTTTACTACGCCTGGAGGCGTGAGATGATCGCGACAAGCATTCGTCAATCGATCGTTAAATGGATCTATTTAGTTTTCATATGTTCATGACATAACAGGACCATTTGTATAGGCATTTGGTGTAGCCTACGGAATTGGCCGTGCGCTAAGGCATTTAACAATATGTAGTTGACTATTGGATAAATGAACATCGTTTCCATTTGCTTGCCAGCCAGTCAACCGATATGCGAAACTTCGCATTTGAATTACGCAACACAGCTCAGGTACGTGGCGGTATAACAGTGTTAGATACTATCGTATGCTATCTGCCACTTATATGAAATTTAACCTTTAGCGTGAAAATATGGCAAAAATAACTTTTCGTTTAATCATCCAAACACGTGCTAACGTAGATGAACATATCAAACACACGTTCAGGCTATATAATAGTAACACATATAACTATCGAACACACACACACACACACACACAAACCTGTGGATAGACAGATATTAAGTCGGCAGCGCCACCTACATGTAAACGTCGTCAGGGCAAACCAAAACAATCACCATAGTTAATGCTTAATATATCCAAATTCGCAGTTCCATAATATTTATATCGCCTCCGGTGATAATAGGGTCTCAGATGACTGATGTAATGTATAGTACATAACTGAACGCCCGCGGACCATGATTTTGGCAGGCCTAGCTAGGTACAATCTGTGCGTAAATTACATCGACCTTTGCCCTTTAAGCCAAACAGACGATCTTGAACATACAGTATTTTCGAGAACGAAAACCTAAAAAAAAAGCTAGCGTTTCATGTTCTTGCATGGCGTCTCGAGTTTTTACATTTTTTCTCCATATATCTCTGAAGCGATTAGCTATATTACTATATGTAATAATATTGTACGGAAGCAGGTGTAACCGCAAAAACGTGACGACATTATGCTTGACTTCCACGTGGTAACGCTCGATTAGAGGCATGGCACCTCACAAACACACTTATTAGGCGATCCACAGGCCAACGTATATTCTCTTGAAAGTTCAATTGCACTTAAATTCTGTATTAGTTGTTCCACACTCAATGTTTTGTCCTTTAGAATGGCCGACTTGTTCGTTATCTAGCTGCGCTACTCCATATCGGTGGTTCCGGCATCACATCGTAGCCTGGACCCGCGAAAGCTTTTGGCAAACAATTTTGTATGGCTGAAGTGGCGCATGCATCTATGGCAGCCGAGATGTCCGGCATATCTTGGATATATCAGGCGACAAATGCTACTATGAACTTCAGTTGCATAAACCAAGATAATAGCATTACAATATACGCATAATTATATGTCTCACAGCGTATTGCAATGAGTTGGGCGAAGAAAATATTTAGCAAATTTTTTTGCCCATTATATGCACCCATTGGTTGGAATGGTCATTTAGTTCCAGAAATTTCTTGTGATTTACAAACCGCTTTCTATTGCAAGCGATACGCTTCCGTGATGGCTACAGCTATTACTCTGGGTTAAAAAGAAACGCACTGTACTACCAGATAAATACGCTAACACTATCCGTAAAATCGGGCCATTTTCTCTGCGGGAGCCCACTCTACTGATTCGCTATATTTGATTCTTTTTTCCCGCAGAGGCAGGGGTACTAACTAGGTGCATAATAACATTTGTAGTGAGCTAGCGTTTTCAAATATGCTTCTTACATATACTCTTTCGTTATTTAATAAAGGGAAAAAGGAACGAAACAGAATAGTTTCCGACGATCTGTGAGGATCTATTAACCCCTGAAATTTATCTGGAGATCCTTAGATAAATCTACCCTCGGCAAATGAACTGCCACTGAATAGCATCGTACTGAGAACTGTCATACGTACAGATATGGTCCGTCTGCTGACTGTATATCTAGATATTAGTTCGTACCATTTACATGCCCATCCTGCGTTTCTTGGCAAAACACAATGACAGTGAGATAATTTTATATAGAGCGAATCTCATCGATAGCTATAGAACTAGAGCCGTACGTTATCTGCCTCTCAAGTGTAACGGATAGCGGCGTGAGTTGTTCGTTGCTGAAGACGAATTATCAGAAAATTTACAAATAAATTCGAAGGACGATGTACTAAACAGGGCCTTTCTGTGCCTTTCCGTTTCGATTCAACTGACTCGGCTAGAGCGGACAGTCATCTAACGTTTGCCTGCAGTCGAACGTCCAAACGGTGTCCACAGTTTTTATTTAAGGGCAGCTGGCTTAAGCAATCGTTGACGATACCTAGCAAACGGACTTTCCTTTATTACTGAAAAGGGCCGATCCTGGCGGAACGCACTCGTCAGTAACGCGGCAGCGTTAAATGGAGCAGTTGTCAATAGGAAAATTTCCTGCTTTGTGATGCTTTGTTCACTTCAATATTGTGCCTATCTTTGAGACACAACACGCTTTTCTATTGATACGAAACGATTCTTTTTGAAAACATAAACTAACGGTACTGGAGACAAAAAAAGAAGCAGGGAAAAAAACTAATTCTTAAGTAGAAACAATCAGAAATGGTCTGCCATCCAGTTAACGTACTGGCGGGAAACTAGAGCGACATCTGTCAGAACCTGATTGGCTTACTATGCATGTCCAATTTCTTTAAAGCGCATTATATCCGCTAGTACAGCATCGTATAAATTTATGCTTATATCACGTTAGCAGACAGACGATGTAGCTACGGCGTTTATTGGCGCTGGCTAGGTTCTGACTGATTCTAGGTCAAACTGTATGCTGTAAGAATAGGAAATAATTTTTTTTTCTATTATTTCTTTATTTTGTGGACGGAAACATGGCCGATATTAGGCTATAGCTACTTTTTATCGCGTTATGACTTCCATACAACTACTGTATAGCGATTCTATAACACAATAGCATAGAAAGCAAGAGACAATTCATGAGCATCCCCATTTGTCGTTCGTAACTTTCAGACATGGATATTGGCAGCTTTTTGGTACCCAGTATGAGATAACTATGTGTCGTTTAGGAGCATCGCCAGTCAACGAGTACGATTTTAGTTTTCCGGACCGTTATTCTAAGTTGCTTAAGAGAACAGTGTCAGTCTTCCCGGTGAAGTTACCCCGTCGTGTAGAGTGCATCAGCGAAGCACAATCAATTATTGAAACAGCTTTGAGGTTACTGTTACGCATCGTTAGATGCACAACTTTTCCTCGTCATGGATAACAGAATAGGGAATATGAATTTATAATGTTTCTACGGGAAGCCTAGACGAAGAATGACGCGCTAGAAAAATTACACACGTCTAGACAACCTTGAGCATAGCTCCCGTTCGTGCTGCTAATAGTTCTTCTGAGCATATTATTATAGGGGCAAATCATCTCTGCTGTAATACACGCGTTCTCATCGTATTTGAACTTTTGAAGAAGTACGTTTAAGTAACGTATCGTAGTAGTGTGTGTAGTGGGGTTGGTAAACAGTCTCAGCATTTTGTCTTAGAGAAAAATTAGCCGGGGTTACCGTGTACACGGGTATAGCTAAGAAAAGCTTATGGTGCCGAACGTCTAAATAAAGCACAGGATAAAAATTGCCATCGTTATTTTTATAGGACAAGTGTTTGGCGTACAGATATCACGAGAATCTTACGATTTCGACAATTTTGATAGGCAGACCTGGCCATGTATTTTGGACTCACTCCACCATATGAATGCTATCGAGGCCGCTTCAGACAATCCAGTACAAAGAGTCCTCACCGACTGAATCGGTGTTGTAGTGTGTTAGTCAAAGTATTATGCCATTACTCGGAGACACAATGAGCGTTCTACGTGCGTGAGCAAACTGGCAGATTAGTGCATGTAGATGCAAACAAAGTAGGTAATAGCTTACTGTCAGGCAGCTTAGGCAAGCTTAAGGCGAATTCATGAAGTGTTACCTATTCAGAGAATCTCTCACTCCTATACAGTTCTATGGCTCTGAATATGTAAAGTCGAGTATGCATTTTATAGACAATAACAGGTCATTGCTTATTAAATATACTGTTTGATATATCTAATAATAATTTTTTTACCATGACGATCTTTTGGGTAGTATCGTCGATTTCCAAGAGCATCGGACTCAAAGTGTCCTGCTCTTAACGGGGCGCATCTCTCTGCTAAACTTTTAGAGTCAATAGGGGAATATTCTGAAGTACTGTTACATTGCCGCTATGGAGGAACGTTGTTTCGTTCGAAATTTGATTTAATAGGAACCGTCGATTACGCTCGAGCGCAATGCACCATATGGCAGAACAACTGTAGCATTGGCTACCAGCAACGATTTTCTACTTAAGGGCATGTATCCCACATGCGGCTGAACCATTCCTAGTTATCCTATATATAGCACCATTGTCATTTCAGGGTAACAATAGGCAGTTACATCAAAATTGAATCGTGACGGTTATCCGAGCACGAAGTACGCTTTTAGTTCTGTCAAGTAAAGAGGAAGTTATATAACGGCTAGGTATGCAGCGGGGACGGCCATGCTCAGAATAGGATCGTTATAATGACAGTCGGATCCGACAGTTGGGATATCGGAAGTACTTAGTGCTTTGACAAATAATGACTATTTAGAAAGACCATTGCAAACAAGCAACGGTAAACGGGCCACCAGCTCTAAAAAATTATTTCTAAACTTGATCTTTGCTAGAAAACGGAACTTCGTTTGATTTCCGTAAATGAGCGCGTCGGGTTTGAATAGCAGGCATCATAAACAGGATAATCACTATGTAACTCTGCAGAGGATATACAATCTAATCCTTTGTGTATATACGCAAATGATAATTGTTATTTTGACGCGGCATTAGGAGGAATCGACTTGAAACTGGTCGTGGTCTACTCGTTACTAACTATGGGCACCAATTGTTACGAAACAATTCCACGATATGAAATTTTATTCATTATTTAAATTCAATTATACATAGAAAGGACGATCGAAAAACGTATGGGTTCTTTCCAGTGTTTCCCCATTGCGTCCTATGCTTTTAGTTGGTAAAGAGCGGAGTAATCTGCTCTAGTAGAAGACCAGGAATGCAGCGTCTGCCGTAAAGGCAGCATAAATTCGATCAATAGATCAACTGAACCAGAGGTAGATGTTTATGGTCCTTTACTACACTAGCTAGAAAAACCACAAATTTCAATATCAGCATACGTAGTTCTTTTATATGCCTGTGTCTCGGTAGTTAACTCGTCATAGTTTGATTAGACCTCCCAGGC
The DNA here is from genome assembly GCF_002443255.2 of Varroa destructor. Taxonomy (NCBI): domain Eukaryota; kingdom Metazoa; phylum Arthropoda; class Arachnida; order Mesostigmata; family Varroidae; genus Varroa; species Varroa destructor. The sequence goes on along the minus strand of NW_019211459.1, from coordinate 8,171,679 downwards.
GACTTGGTAACTAGGATTATGTAGGTAGACACAAATGTGTCAAGAAAGTACGTTGGTGATACGTTAGACGATCTAGTTCTGTTGTCTGTTTAACTGTTGCAAGTAGCAATCTCTGATTTGCTAATTTACAGGTTGAACTAAAGACAATAAACATCTAATTGATATGCATGGAATGAAAAAGTGTTATAGGGCGCATTTGAGTTTTTTTTACAGAGACGATTCAGCGAAAACGAGCGTTTGTGGAGACGGTTGCAAAGTGGTGTTTTTAGTTAGTTCCAAGGCCCGCCGACGCTTTCTCATCGAATAGTTCTAGGGGCTGTTGTCGGTGTTACGGCGATATAAAGATTAAATGTGGTACCATTACCGGCTCGTTCGTATCGTCACGGCATAGATACTTTGAATAAATAAAGGCACTTTTTACCACCAATTTATGCAGTTACTGCCGTAACGATTCCACGGCAGCGTCGCACACGATCTAACCACAGTTACGGAACTGTATTCTATGGATTGCTGTTGTGAGCTCTGATTAGATAGAATTCTTATAATGGGCGGATGTGGGAGAGAACATATAATATTTTAACTAATCTCTCGAGGTCGTTCTCGCGCCCTTCCAACGGCTGAGTCCTCGACAATATGGCTCCTGCTGAATAGACCTATGGCGTGCGTTCGTACCTATTGGAAATTCATTTAATGCAGAAAGCGTAATAATATAATTTATGCCATGTCAGTCGTCTTTAGAGTGAATTCGCGCTTTCGATTGAGAAATTTCTCAGCGGAAACATGTCCCTTTCGTTCATCTGACAATCCCCTTGATGGGCTTACGTCACCCAACTCTGCCGCTCCTGCACTTGGTCAAGACGCGTACTACTTACTGTTCAGTAAAATCTGTATCCTCTTATCAGGAAGATCACAAAAACAGTAACATGCACTCTTTAGATTCGTATTACAAACGAGGTGACCTATATCAAGTGTTTCGCAGCTGCACTTTTTATGATACTAAGTTGCCCTCTTTTGGAACGTTTTGACAAACGTTTTCTTAGGAACTAAAAGCTAAACCCAGAAAGCGTCTGTCTGATACATGTGAGATTCATTGTCGAATAACATTGAATAGATGTGGCCCAAGTAAGGTAACTTTAGCGGTCGTAAAAGCTGACCGTGGAAATATATCAGTATCACACACTAGATCAAGCTAGGTAAGTCACACGCTATCACTATCATGAATTAAGTTCTAATGAAATTATTCGTTGGCATCATCTAAAATGTATCAGCTAGTATCGAGAACTGTGAACTATATAAAATAGTCCGGCCTAGATATAATGTTTAACGCTAAGAACCTGAGTTTTTTTGCCTAAGCATGTCAGAGGTTCGGTTTAATGTAGCTAATATCGATTGGCTAACGTGCAGTTAAATATTGTTGACAATATATTCATATTTCATAGATAAGGGGGACTGTAGATAGCAATGTGTTCTGTTCCGTACGATAACGAAATAGGTCTAATAGGCTATTTCATCCATGCTAGCTACCCTGGACACAGCCGTGTCCGTGTTTTTCAAAGATCGTAGGCCGAACGTATGTTTTAAGTTTTACACTTCTCCATCTAGGGCGCCTTTCAACATCCTATGAATATTGTCCTATTATTTGCTATGTAAACGAAGCTATGTGTCAATGTAGCTTTGTGCTGTGCCTATAGTAAAGTGAACGAAGTCTTTATTTACGCATCCTACTGCTGTGTTAAGCACACGAAGCTCCTGCTTTTCGCAATGACCGTTATATATTTAATGAAGTTTCGGTGAAATGTTCTTTCTGTGGGCTTCTCATCCGACCACCTAACCGCTTATGGGGCGTAGCAATCTCAAGGCACTGTCATGTAAAAAGGGTGGCTCTTGCTTGCACAAAATCTAAGAAAGTGTTGGTAGGCGTTATTTTTACGCCATTATCCAGTTCACAACACACTTATTTGTCTACCTAGTTTTGTACTAGCTCATAGGTGACACATAATGATAGCACGTCAAAACGCATAGCCCGTAGTCAATGCTAATTTTCTCACAAAATCCAATAGAAAAACAAAAAGAACTTTCTCTCTATACTTCAGTTCCATGCATAGCCGGTCTCTTCAACGTCGTATCAAGTACTTTTTGCAGTACCTATCCTACGAAGACGTACCTCGTTCAGGCATCTCACATAACTCCTGTGGTGTGATCACTGTTGAATTCACGTTACCTTCTTAGGTTTTTCTCGTGGTCACGGGAGTACTTTATTAATTCCGAACTGCAAATCTAACATCATATTCACCTAGCGTTTGGCCTCCATATCTTCAGCCAGAAGAAGAATAAATGAATCAGTAATAACAACAGCGCAATGCAGCGAGATGACGGATTCACAGATTTACAATGACGCTGAGACGCGGAACGTTAACTATCATCATTTATAACTAACTATTTTACACAGTGAATGAAGATTCAAGTAAAAATTTATTTACAGGACACTCTTATGGTTCACCTTCACATACGCGCTGACACACGCACACACGCAGCACACACACACCAGTTAATCACAGGACGGCTTCATTAAGTTAAAGTTTTTTTTTTGATGACGTTGTCCGACGCTTAAATGTCAAGTAAACATATCTCATCGTCTTGCAAGGCAAGCTGACTGGGACGCACATCTTCCGCCAGCACATCGACGTACCTGCTCCCTTCGATTAGAGTATTGGCAATATTGTTCCCTTGCATTACCACGAATCTAGACAGTCCTGCCACGAGTGAAGAAGTGAGCAGCATCATCAATCCAGGCGATAAAAGGGGAAAAAAGACGATTTTTTACTCATCACAAATCTTTCTATTGGCTTATCTTACACTTGTGACCATATGATCCCACAATGATTTCCTATGCCGCTGTGAACATGGCACACCCCCCCGCCCCCCGCCGGATTGACAATGTAATTCCTCACGCTAGCTGTGCTGTCGGTTAGGGAACATACTGATACCGCATATATTCCTGAATGTACGAAATTTCGTCGTTCAACTGGCCTGCCGGGTTTCCCGGTAATATGGCACAGTAGTCACACCGTAATACTATCAAAAGCTCTGCATTGCACGTAACGCTGCTATATTTCTGCTGCTTTCGTCTCTTTGCCTGATGACGTTGAATCACGTTTGTGTAGCATAAACTTAGCACGTGACTAGAATGGTAGAAGATGAAATATGCGACAGCGCCGCTACGATTTTTGCTCGGTGAACAAATATGAAACACCTATAGACCGGAAACACAAAGCTGTCCTGCACCTCCAGTCAGGAAAGCTCAAGAACGGAAGTCTAACATACGATGTCGTCCGCCCTTGCCGTTTCACACTGATGCTGCATAAGTGTATGTGTCCGCGCGTGTTGGCGATGCGCGCTGACTATTTCATCGACATGAAGTATTAGACTGAGTGCAAGATGTCAGTAGCTTTACTTGGCTTTTGTCAGCTTTCCGTTGGAAGCCGACGTTGCTTTGCTTTTCAGCCTATGGAACCAGTCAGTCATTACATGAACATCTCCTACAACAATGCTCGTCGATCAATATATCTGATGGGATCAGTCCGTTACAATCGTCGCCTGCTGTCACGCTACTAGGCACTTCCACTGTCTCTGGTATACAGGTTCCGAGGCTGTACGCGCGGAATCGTCACAAAACTAACTTCCTTCTTCGGTGTGGCACGCTTGCAGTAGCAGCAGATCTATGTCGGTTAGTAGATGATGGACGGAGCGACTCACAAAAAACCACCGGTCGCCTTCCTGACCGTCAAACTATTACTGACGCTGTCGCCGTTGCTGCTACAGAGTCTCCGCGAGCGACGTCGGCAACACTCGAACGTCGTTCGTCGCTGGCGCACGCTCGCAACTGCGCTGCTGCTATTGCCTAGTGCGATTACTACGACGACTGCGCCTGCCGCTGCGGGTATCAGTGCGCTTGCAGCGTGAGCCAGTCGCTGGCGTCGGCGCGGGTGCGAGGTTTTTTCCGCTGCCAATTTTACCTCTCCGAACTAGCTGCGAACGAACAAACGCCAGTGGCGGTGGCGGCAGCAGTGGTTAGACAGCTTGCGAAGACGAGCGCGTATAGTACTGGCGACCAAGCCGTAATAACATGGTACCAGATGGCAAGCGGGTGGCCGGCGGGGGGTGGAAGGGGCAGTTTTCGCAGTCGTCACAACCACCATGCCCGTTTGTATCGTTATTGTCTCTCGGTGCTTCTGAATGCTTTGCCCTACTCGACAGACAACGGTAACTGAGGCTGCTGCAATGGGACAAAAGCAAAACAGACGGTCTTGGCGTCAGCCATGCTCAATAGGCAAGGAAAGCAGCCATGTTGATAAAACCGGCGGACTAATGTTGTTGTTGTCGCTGTCGCTGCTGTTGTTGCACGCTATTGTTGCAGAAGCTAGTATAGACACTGACTGTTGATGGCTTTGCTGACAAAGTTTCACAACAGATAAATATCAGTCGACACTCACGTGCACTAAGCGCCTACTTGACTGTCATGATGTGACAACATTATGATGTCGTTTTTGGGGGGTTCCGCAGGGCATCATACTAAGTATCGTGCCAGCCTATCTGACCAGCATGACTAATGTTACAGGAAGTCTAACAAGAGAATCGTCGGAGCGCTAGAAGCTGCGTTTACGTTATTCTGTTTGTAACTGGCGATAAATATCAACAAGCTGTAAAAAAAACCATAGTTATCATTCGTGTTAATTTCAGGGATTAGTGTGACCAACGTGCCGATACGCTATTCTGTAACTGGACCATAGACGATAAACGCATATTGTTTGTACGTTATATGTTACAAGCGTTACAAGTACAAAGTATCGAGACGCACGGCGTAAGTAAAATAAAAATCGTACATTTTATCGTCACTCAGGTAATGTAGAAACTTTGTACTGTGACCGTTCATATATTTTAAATAATCTAATAGAGCATTTTAAAGAAAGTCTACTTTTCGAGCTCGTCATCGTATTTACCGACCTATCGGTCTTTTTTTTGCAGGCCCAATGGCATGGTAAGATGTTCGCCAATCGCTTCCGAGCTATGATCATTAGTAAGTTGTCATTCGAAGATCATTCAAGTATATTCAAAGTCAGCACCGAGAATCGTCTATTTATCTGCCCCTGGATGTTAATGCCAGACCTCGTCACACTGAAATCTGGCTAGATGATGACGGCCGGAAGCAAAGCCAAAAAGCTTCTAGCTGCTGCCAGTCATGATGAGAGTATCACTGCTTGTTCTCAGGGTAACATTTAGGCAAAAAATTGAATGTGATCCGATGCGGGCAAAGTCATTGCACACTGGTGTCTATAATCTGCGACAGAAGAATACTCGTTGCTATAGACTTTTTACCAATCGAATTGGATCTATTAGTAGGCTGCAGAACTAACACAGTCCTATATCTGTCAACGACTTCCGTCTTAAGGCTGATGACTATAGCATCTACAACAGGCTGCCTATCGCGAAGATAAGTATGTCAATAGTGTGCCGTGGGACGACCAGGGATAAGAAACTGCCACTTATTTCGTTTGCATTTTTAATAGATGTCATTATTAGAGGACTTGAAATCATAATTTACTTAAATAACTGTCAAAAGAAATTTGTTGACAAATTTTCTAAGTAACAGTTGATTTTATACCCTGACGTTTGCGCGATGTCGTCGTTGGCCTACCCTCGTCCTCAGGCGATTTATCTGCCTGTCCGAGGTATTGCTGGGTGGGGCTTAGAATTGATCATCATTAAGCAAAAAAAACTAATTGCACAGCAACAGCTTCCCAACACCGCGAACTACTCTTCCGAAGTGTGAATATAGTGAAATTGACAGCGGCATGAACGATTTACTTATTTTGCTTCAGCTATTGCAGATAACGGACGTGACCTCCATGCTTCGTGAGGACGGTACTACACCACTTAAGCTTCAGTGGTAAAACACAGAGTTCCCTTTGTGACGTGTTGCCATAATAACAATAATAATAATAATAATACTAATAACGACAACTTTTTCGTTCAATCTGAAAAGCCTTGAGCGTACATTTGAATAATTTAGCCAATTTTTTTTGTAAAATGCACAGGATCATGGATTCGACCATGTGAAATTTAAAATGCATGTTTCTATTTTCCATTTCGAATTTGTTAAACATAAAGGTTGGTTGCAGCAATCCCGATACGGTAACTTTGTCGTCCTGCCATTCAAACTCATTACCTTGTTAGAGGAATTTTATATTTTAACTACCTACACTTCTGCCCTATTATGTATGCTTTTATTACGTTTATATCATCGCATAGCTTAACTATTACATCATGGTAAACAATTACGTTGGCCCCTTGTCGATTCACGGCTGGTTCATCCATTGCTATTGTCTCAAGACGCAGCCGGCGGTCTATCCACACGAGATCTACTGGCTTCCCTTTGAGCCTAGTCGGCTGTAGTAAGTATTATCAAAACGAAGCGGAAAAACAATAATATTAATTAAGCAAGAACGTTGTAAATTCATATGTGATACATTTATGACCATCATAAAGTAAAATTTTCTATTTGTGTCATCGGTCGACAGTTTTATAAAAAAGGAAGAAGCGGTGAGTTGAAAAATTGTTGCAAATAACTGGTGGGTAAATAGCGACCCCGTAGTACATCAAGGATCACACTAGGACGTTCAAGTTTACCGAGAGCGAACTGTGCTAGCCTATGCTATGGTGATGATAAAACCGGCAGTGATGTCAGGACATCCAGAATTCGAAAAACGGACCTAAACGGCCACTATTCGAGTTAAGTATTTGCAGCTGTTAAGGTGTATTTTCAATTTTCAAACTAACCTGATCAATGATGATTATATTGGTTAGACTAATGCTAAAAATGTTATATACATATACAGTCAAGCAAAGCGCGTGTAATAAACTGCTACTTTCTACACAGTTAAGGAACGTTCATACACAAACGCAAGTTACGACTGGACTACTTACAGGTTTCTTCAAAATCTGCAAATAATCGGCTTTTTCTTGCTTGCTGATTTCTCTGTTCTCCCTGCCTTCAAGCCACAGCCAAGATAGGACCCTGAATTCGTATACACAGATCAGCATATATATATATAACTAATATTTAATATAACTGCAAGTAGCTCACGTCGGATGCTTAACTTCAATTATTTTAAGCCCACGATTAAATTCACTTGCGTAGAAATATAATGGAACAACAAAAACACGAAACTTACTGATGCGACGACGAAGCTGGTATTGTTACACATCATAGACAAACCCTCAATTTTTTTCTATGTCACTGATGCTTGACTTCAAATAAAGCTCTAGAATATCCGCCAAGCCCAGCGCCTCCATTCGTTTTCTATAATTGTAGTGAGATTCGCACTTTACCTTAAGCAGCGAAATGAGTTCCTGGATGTTATTTTACCGAGTGAATACGCTGATCCTATATATGCCTATTCACGCCTATTTTCGAGCAAGCGTTTGGCAAGCGGATTCTGTGATAATTATACAAATACACCGGTACGTTTTAGCACTATAGTAGTTAAGCGGGTCGGCCAGTTAAAGTAGCTCAAAGTGTTATTATTTTTTGTCTTTTCGAGCAACTAAATGTTTGAATTTAATAGGGTTTGCCAAAGAAGTTTATCAAAGTATCGGCTAATTGGTACGTCTGTTTGACTTCTAGCCATAATCATTCCACTGTAAAGACGCATGTTTATTATTAGAAGAGGCTGCCATCGAGAACGTTTTTCAGATAGAGTCCGCTAATCAATCAGCTGAAAACGAAGTCGAACTTACTATCAGCTGGCATAAATACCAGGCAGAATTAATGATTGTAGGCTGAAGATGCAAACTACTGAGAATATTTCGTTAATTTTTCAAAAACATTGGATCTTTTTCTATATGTCAGCTTAGCAACCATCTCAGAACCATCTACTCCACTGAGATGTTTCGCATAGATCTAGCGCTTTCAAGCCCGTTCATCTCCTGTCTTTTACGCTCCTTACGTAATTACAAGTGTAGCTTACTATTTTACCCGAAGTGCTGCAAACCCTACTTGTAGAATCGGCCTAAATCTTTTTGGCCCTTTTCTATATTCAGACAAAGAGAACAACGACAACAGCCCGTTATGGCAAACTACTCAACTTGCAGAGCTCCAATGTAGCAATTAGTGCTCATTAATACTAATCTACAAGTAATTCTACAAGTTATCTTTTTGAGTGACTATCCCGAAGAAAATCGTTGACTGTATCTTTCTATAGTTACACGTTGTCATATATACGTCATACATCACATTTGCGGAAGCATGAAGACACACTAGCGTTAGTTATCGGCTATTCAGCGCTAATTTTATAAAACAAGGAACTTTCAAAACCGTTTTACAGTAGTCTCTATTAGTTGCCTTCGTGGAACAAGTTGAACGAAGCGTCGCCAGACGGCGCATCTGCCCTTTTGGGAACAATGGTGAAATGCTCTACTTACGTCCACCAGCATTGGAACGTTCTTGCAAGACGCAAAGTAAGAGATATCAACCACTTAAGTAGCGCGTTAACTGATCCGCAGTCACAAATGACCCGCGCGGCACCCGCCAGTCTCTAAAACCGCTCTACGACTAATGCCGGTAGCGCGGAACAAGCTTCTACCGGGCTTCTGACAGACCATTCAAGATGGACGGTGAATGCCGAAAAAATCATCACTTCGCTATTACTGATGGCTATGGCATGCCTTGCAGCATGGTCTCCTATCTTACCAGTGGAGAGTACTTAGGGAGATGCGTATTTCATTTAAACTCCTGATCGCGATCTGACCTTAAGCAGACCAACAGCGATTAAAGAATAACGGTACGAAAAAGCGCTTCTGTTCGAAACAGGCCTGCATATATAATGAAAATACTAATTAAGTTTACGTTCTTGCAGCATAAATCAGCCTGTGGTAGACCTACATTTTCATTATAACATATTTTCGTCTGCTACATCCTGCATCGTTCATTTGTATCTACAAAATGACTTGCAAGGCTTAAGACATCTCAGCGCTAACCCTCTTGCTTACATAGAGAGCCACTTGCACTTTCTCAGTAGAAAAAACCCTAATCGTCTGTAAACAGATGCAGAGAAAGCAATACAGCTGATATTTCTTAGAAAGAACATCTTTCATTCTCAATATTGGGCATTACTCCTCGCGTGATTGTTGAGCCGTTTTTTTTTTTAAGTTAACTTCTATAACGATGCTGATCTGCAAGGAACTCGTAAGAACATAAATCATCTGTAAGCTTACAATACTCATGCTAATGATAATAGACTTTTTTTGGCTTTTACAAGTTTTGAGATCTTATCGAAGAAGTTCACAATTTATCCCAGCGTATGGAACTTCTCATTTTGAACAAAAAACATGTTCTAATTAAGATTTTTCAAGTTATTGAGGACGTCGGCTTAATATGCTCGAGTCGTGTTGACTGTAACTTCTGCTTGGGCTGTACTTGATGGTTTTTCCCATAGATAATCAAAAGCAATAGTAATCTAAAATAAACGATGCGTAGTACGTACACGAAGATACATTAATGTTTGTATTTTATTATCTGGTGTTTTTTTTTCGTATGCTCTCAGCAACTATTGCTAACATATAGTTTGGTATTAAAATTTATGATGGGTTCGTTTTGAGAGACTTTGAAATGATTTGTCATTTCGAAGTTTTCCAACATAGAATATCGCTTTTATAGAAATCATTACAGCATAAGAGTCTGGCAGATGAATAATGGTCATTTTTTTTTACCAAAGAAAAATAAATAAAGAAAATTGGCTTTTTCGACAGGTATTGTTTGTGCTTCTTAGTAGCGAATGAGAAGGGTTATCGAGCTGAAACAAGAAAATCGTGCTTAGAGGTAATTATGCTCAAACCTAAGATATAAATATCAAAAAAATCTAGCTTATGCAAAAACAGGTAATGCCTTATGGAGGGTATGTTTCTGGTTAACATCGAAAAACCTATCGAATGAAACAGATTGCGGGCTATAACCTCCGTAGAAGCAATCAATATTTGTGTTAAAAAAAACGTTAAAAGATAAAGCAAGTCTGACCCAATCACCAGTTTACCTTTAGCAGGTCAGCCAAGAATGTATATGTGCGAGCTTTTTCTTTAGGCCAATTTTTATCGCAGAAATTCGTAAAAACAATTCTACACTTATCTTGAATATTTATCCACAGACACACACACACACACACACACGACAAATGGACAAAATTAAGATCCATCCCAAACGAATATGAAAGCGATGATTACGAGGAGGTTTATTTTAATTATTATGATTGTTATTACCATGGTCTGCAAGAATTCACAAGAACATTTGTGGGTTTCTCCTTTTTTCTGCTGTGGGTTGTTTTGTACAAGCTCCGACACGTACATGTGGGCGTTTTATAAATCACCATATAATTATTATGGAAAATTATTGGCTTATTTGTGTTAATTGTTTTTTGACTTGTATTATTTTGTTGTAGTTATATAAAGGTGTAAATATATA
>NW_019211459.1:8157109-8161066 GCF_002443255.2 Varroa destructor | reverse complement strand
TATATATATATAAAGAATGGTTACAAATAGACGCTACTTATATGCTAATAATGGCAATGTAGAAACAGGAACCTGGCAGTACACCTCAAATAAGCCAGTGGGCAACCAGGCCGTACATACCATATGTCCTAAGGCTGGCATTTTTCCATATGCGATCAATAACGGAGACAATCGGATAGAAGCCATCGGAAGTTATAAACAGTGAAGTTTTTTTGTACGAATTAATTTTTTTTTTTTGTAGTTCTGTCTTTTCTTTCTTTTTTTTTTTATAGTTTTTGCATCACAGACAGTTTGAAGTACCTCTTTTTGTTTCAAAAGACAAACGAGGTAAATCGACAACAGGCATTGTCGTTTTCTTTATCTTCTGTTTCATTTCCAGTAACATAATCGCATCACAAGAACGAATTTGTTTAATCATTCAGTGGTTTTGGCATTAATCTTTATATACGTACGTAATAAAGAGATCAAAACGGTGAAAGCGGCTTAGAAAATGAATGTCGCTTGTTGGTAGTGTCAAGCACGACGCGCTCCTCATGCGACATCTCGACCCAATGACTTGGGAGAAATGCTAGGCGCCCCCGTGCCGGTATCGCCGTCGCAGGACATAGCATTATCGATTTCCTAAAATCAGGTGCATTCAAGGGAAGCGTTATGAAAGAAAGGAGTCTTTTGCAATAACTTAAATAGATCTCCCTGCAAATGACAGATATAGACGTATGAGATTCACGTCAATATTCGTGGTTACTACCCCCGCTATTAATCGTATGCAGGCGGTCCGTCAATCAGACAAAGTCTACCCTGTCACTGATTTTCGATTTATGCAAAAATCGGGATAGCAAGAAACTTTAAAACCTCGACCCCTGTTTTAGTCGGGTTTGATATCTGCGAAGATAATTACGAAGCAAGTCATAACTAGTATCATATATTAATACGAATGGGGTTCTGGCCCATACGCCTACCTGCACACGAGGTAACTCTGTTCCATCCTCAGCCGATTGCTGATCATGCTCAGAGGCACCAACGGAACCTAGTCGACCTAGACCCTCGACAAGGGGCGAACCGACGATCAAAATCGGCTGCTGGACAAACTGTGTGTAGCCATTCTGGTTCACCCACTGATTACAGTAAGAGACTGTGCCTGGAGTTATTTGTTGCTGTATTTGTTGCTGAGTTGACTGTTGTTGGTACAACTGAATCAGGTCCGGGATCGTGTTATCAGGATAAATGTTTGAAAGAGCAGGCTCGCACGGATAGGCCATCCAAAGGCCACTTTGTAAAGCATGAACTCTTTCATCTACGGCTGCGTCCGTAATACGAATGATGCGACCCAATATACTGAAAAAAAAACAACAAATAAGTAGAGGAGTACCATATTCTATACATGCAATCAACAAGCAAATCGGCGAGTTTAACTTTTAACACTGTTGTCTATGTCAAAGCTTTCCCTGTATAAATCTATTATAGGTTTATACAGGGAAAGCTATAGTTTTTTTCGACCTCGTCCTATTCTCCTGGATAGTGAGTAGCCTAATATAAACGTCGCTCAAATTTTTATATTTTACATGTAAATTAGAGAAAAAAAAAGTATTTAGTCGAAATATGAATAGTCACTCTGTTCTCATATAGTTAGTGAAATTTATTAAAATTCGAAATCGAGTAAATAAAAATAGAAACGGGCATACAAACACCTTAACCCAGGGGATGTTTCTTGAAAGGGCCGACTAATCACTGGATGTACAATGGACTCCAGATCAGCGAAAGCTTCTCGAAGCTTCTCTCGGACGATGTTGAAGTTAAAAGAACTGCGAGCTACATCATTGCCTGGTGTAAGTGGATCTTCTATGCTAAGCATCCCAGTAGCATTGCCAACTAATGAAGAACTTGTCGTCGCTGTGCAAGAGGCCATGCTAACCCGCAGTTCCGCCTTGTCAACCAAGGAACCGCCTGCTCGGATACGAATTCCTGCGAATGAACCGTCAAATAAGATCGTGTTGTCAGTTAGTAACTATACGATAAATACGTTGAATAAAAAACACTTGCCAACAAGCACTTGCAAAAGCATTCAATAGCTTATGATGCGTATATGGTAATACTCTCATCACATTTAGAGAAAAACTTTGGCTACCTAGCATTGATTTACGAAACAAAAAAATGTCTTTTCTTCATCTAAAATTATTTCCTTTGAAGTAAAGTGGGCTGGTATTCAGTCATGAGGCTGAAGCATTTATCAGCCAAGTTCTGTCTCCTAGCGAAGCTTAATTCGAAAACTATTCAATATCAGGTTCCGTCGGATTCGCCTGTAACGGCCTAACAGTATATGCGAATATACATATATTAAGATATATGTTTTTGGATTTTCTTAGGGCTTTGCTGACATTTCGCTTGTCGTTTGTGTATAACGACTAAAATATAAGTGCTAAAGTAGCTCTAGAGTCTTTGTGCATGAAGAGCCGCTGTACGTAAAAATGCGTTTGAACGTAAACTCCTCTGAAAACTTATATAAGAAGCTGAGAATTCTAAACGCCGAATCAGCAGATCCGAATAACACTATGCGTGACCACCATACTCCGAGGTTGTATTTATGCAGACCAAAATTGTCATAGTCGAATTCGTTGCCATAGTAAGATAGAATATTCATAAGGAGAGCGCCCAAATTGATTCGTGGGTCCCGGGCTGCGTTCTTGTCCGTTTTGAGTTGGAGGAAACTTAACTGCAAACAGTAAAAAGTTGATATTACACCAATTGGAGTTATTACTGTTAGTGTTACGGTCATTTTCTGTAAATTTACTTAGATGAAAAATTTAGGTGCGAGAAATGTCTGGCGGATACTCGCGAGCAGCAAACGTCCCTTCGTTGGCTCATGGAACCTTGAACTGAAAAGTTCGAGGTTCGATGAACCAACGATTTTCTAGTTTTGGCCTTTATTTTTGTCTAACACACGTTACCATCATTACATAACTGTTAAATGTATTAAATTATCGACTAGTTAACTCTTTGGATGCTCCGCATGCGCGCAACACAAAGTACTCACAATCATAAGAATGAGACTATAACTCGATAAGCCGCCATGAAACACTTCATTCAGGCAGAGCCCGCTGATAAATTGCTTGAGAACGAAGGCGAGCTTCTTGAGGCACGGAAATACTTCGCAACATCGGATTACAAAGCGAGCTGAGTCAGTACAATTGACCTGACGAGTCAAAGGGAAAAATCACGAATCGTAACATCCAATGATTTGTATATCTTAGCATTGAGGCACTGTATAAATATTTTAAATGGAAATATATTTCTCTCGAATGAACGTACACTTACTACTAATGTCAATGGACAAATACATATTTGTATGTGACTGTACAAATAGGGGAAAATATCTTGTAGCAGAAGAAGAGCGCAAGATCAATACGAAGAGAGTAAGAGAAGTGACTGCTCAATCTTTGTCCAAACAGCTTTGCTCCAATTATTTTTTAGTTTCCATTTTAACCGTAGCCTGCCTGATTAAAAGCGATGTCAACTTTGATGTTGGTCAGGGCATCCTGAAATTTAATCAGGGGAACGGTAGCTTTGTCGAGCACCCTGACTGACGAAGGGAAGGCTATTCGATGTTCATATAACACGCGTTCAAGGTCGTACAGAGGCGGAATTCCATCCCAGTGTCCTTTTACAATCTGAAAGGCAAAAATCAGGTATTCAGTGTATAAATTTTAGGACACTTTTTTTGCTCAGTCCTTAGTCACGAGGCATTATTTTGAACGTGAAGAGATACTGATAAATATAATATTAGGACAAACCAATATCCCATCATATGCATATGTACTTAATCAAATCTTGCAGAGTAGATCTGATTGTCTAATAGTCCGCAGACTTTTTTTATCTCTTAATAGGCTATATATCGCCTCATAGGCCCGATATATCAGTTTGAGTGAAATGTTTGCGGTACAATTAAGCCGTATTTATATA
>NW_019211459.1:8148182-8157009 GCF_002443255.2 Varroa destructor | reverse complement strand
ATATGTGTAAGGCGAAGAAAAAAATGTTTGTTCGTAAACACCGAGAAACGAGGCGGAAGATCTTTACGAGGGACTTATCTCGGGGGATGGATTTTACAACGTACTTTCACGAAAACGCTTGACTCCAGTATTAACATGTACGACAATATTTAGCACTGCACGATAAGCCTGTTGTGCTTTCTAAAACTTCTCCTTGCAAACAGATTTAAAATAACTCGTCTACAATCATTGCCTTGCGCTTCATGTTGAGGCATCCGAACATCTTAACTTCAGACCAATCGAAGACTTCCTATGGCCGAAAGTGGCTAAGGTTTACTTGGGCAACAGAGCCCTTGTAACCCCAAAGCAGTAAGTTCTATGGCACATTGGTAAATTATCGAAAGAAAAATTTGATAAACTCACAGTTTATAAACTTCAGTTTGCTTACATTGCATTACTTGCAAATTGGAGATTTAAAAACGCGCATTCCTCAAGTGATTTAGCAGTTAGTACCATCCGATTCATGTAACAAAAAATTTTTTCCTAAATATCGATTTCGTTTGGCAACTTTAAAGAAGTTTTCAGGCGGCCAGTTGAGTGATGTAATATTTAAAAAGCAATGGCGCCAAATATTGCCATTTGTCATATAAAGTTGATATTTTGCGAAGTACATACATTATAATTATTTTTCAAAACTCGTCTAGTCAATACACCCGGAGGTGAGTAAGCCTATACATTTGAAGGCATAAATAGTCCATGGCTTTATAGACCGTTGCCTTGTTTATACCATCATTTTGAAAATACTTTCCGCAGAGGCTTTTCGGCGAAAAAAATATATTAAACACTAAGCTTTAATTAGTTGGTGTAAGTCATACAACGCTAGAGAGTTTCGGAGGATGACATACAAACGCAGTTCGCTGACATCATATTCCCCAAGAAAGACATTAGCCTTTTTTATACGACTGATAGAAAGCGTTTTTTACTTTTTTCGTCCCAAAACAATTTTTTTTCGTGCGAATTTTTTGCCCGTAATCTAGGTCATGTCAAGTAATCCCTGCACTCACAATGTCTATATCTGACGTTGGCAAATATAGGCCAGTATAGAAACTGCCAAATACGTCGACCTCTGCATCTGGCCACCGTTCAATAATTAACGTTCGGACGCGGCTAATTACCCTTTCGCGTACCATCTGTTCGTGCGCACTCGGACGAATAAATCTGTAGAAATCCTCGATTTCTTCTGCAAGTCTTTTGAGTCGCAGTAGCACCAAAAAGAAGAGAAAGATGATTCCTTAACAGTGACAAATATACAATTTAGGTAGAAGTGTCCATTAACAATGCGTAAATCCAATTTGTATCAGCTAACTAGATCATTAATGAAATTTTCTTATCAACCTCATATGAAGTCACCATTCCACGAGTAGATACACCGATAGCCCACAGATAGGGGAGAGATAAATGACTATAAGGCTATGCCATAAAGATAGCCAGACGATAATATATTCCATTACATTAGTTACCCATTTACACTATACTCGTAGACCTTGTTCGGCGCCTTCCATGGCGTGCCCCCAAACTGTGTCATCGATGGCGGCCAATCCGAGTTGCGTCTTATTGTATACGAACCTCGTCTAAAACAGATGACACAATTACGGATTATCATTTTCTTAACGACTTGTTGTACAGAAATGATGGCGGAACAATCCGCTATGCTGTTATTATATTGAATTGTGGAATGGGTCATGATCTCTTAAAGCCAGGATTACTAGTGTTCTCCGTGCAAGCGCCATTTACCCTATACGCAGACGGTGAAGGCAGAATCGCCACATGTGATGAAAATAAGAAGATTAAAAATATTTTCTGGGCTATATGTAGGCTGTAATGATGACTATGATAATAACGGTTATAAAAATAACTGGTAATTATGAACTGACATTTTAATAGAAGTTGCAACTTTGAAAAATAGAGAAACGGTCTTCGGCTGATCGGTTATTCACCAAGTAAGCCCAGTGGTTCACGATACTGCTTCAACGGTTGTTATTGATAAAAAATTACACAAAAGGCCAGTGACAAAGCACTCACTTTGACTACATTTTTAACAAGTACTTGTATGTTAACGTTATTTGCTCCCAATTTGATATTGGTGATTACTGAAGAAGCCCTGATGTACGATTTACGAGAGTCATTGCGTCTTACGCGTTTCGCCTTTTCGAAAAATTGATCCCTCTACGAGTTTAGCCTACAGCCGTTTCCTATGAATACATATAACTTGAGACGCATAGTCTTTAGGTAATAGCTTTAAACTTTAAAGTAAAAAATGTTCAATCATTTTGCATAGAGCTATGCGTACACTAGGTCTTACTCGCGCCGAGGACAATAGACCCGATTAAGTACAGGCTTTTCGATATTGAACAGAAATAAAGCAGCTATGTGTCTACCTCTGTCTGGTGACGGCGTATTGCGTGGGGACATCGGATTGGACGGTACTGGCTTCGTGCGGTTGAGTAGCTCCGTGCATCGGTGTGGCCATCCACCCCCAAGCCCCGATAGGCTGTTCAGTTACGGTCTGCAATATTCTGTTCCATAATTCCCACGCTGGACATTGCGGCTCAGACTGGACCCACAACATTCCTCTCGTCTAAAATTAGAAAAAACATTAGAACGCGTTTATGCAATCATTATAATAGAATCAAATGTTTCGAACTGCCTAGAAATGTCATCGTGAAACTCCGTCAACAATAACGCACCCGTGTATTTCTGCAGCGGGCGATGCATATGTAATTGGTATAATCGAGCCCCGTGATCCGGCACGTGGCAGATGGCACGATGAGGCTCACCATCTTGCGTAGTGGATTTCTTCAGGGTGTTCTAGGAAGCACCGTCGATTGATGCCAGAACGATTTTCCGACTATTTCCTTTTTGTGTTGTTTGCAATGGCTACGAAGATCAACTTCAAAACTAGCTCTGTCATATACGATTGCGGTAAAAGACTAACGTGTCTGCTAATGTTTTTTTCGTGTATTTACTGTCTCTAATCTAATCTTTCATATTATGCGCAAAAACGAATATATGAATTGTCACGGATGTGAGATAACGTTATTTGCCCCTAGCCAATCTACCCTAAACGGCAGGAAGGCAGGCATAAATATATCACGATAGATTTCTCCCGTTGAACACATCTATGATGAGCTTGGGCACTGAGCTGTGAGGCGGGCCTGTGCGTGAAGCTAATCAGATTTGTAGAAAATGGTAAGACGCTAATCATCCTACGGTTCCCCGTTACCAAATTCACGGGATGGACCTTACATCTAGCGCTGCTGACATAGTCTCCTGCATCGTTATTCAAATGGTGCCTCAGTAAACGACTGGGACGTTTGCCAATTTCTGAAAGCACATCATTTAACACAAATTACACAGAATCGATATTTGGAGCACTCGAGAGTTTTCAGTCAGAAAAAGCACACAATTTATATATGTACATATACATAAGCTGTATAAAGAATACTTGTAGGAGTGTAGCGTCACACCGGCAGAATATTTATCGGAGTAGTGGAAACTGAGGCTTGTGGTAGAGCAGGAAATCAATTTCTAAGATATCCACCTTTGGTAAACACAGCATAGCGCAACAGGTTGTCACATGGCAAAAAGTATGTTTCATTTGAGTATTGCAAATAGGTCGTTGAAAGGAACGCAGGAAACGACTTTGCAGTGTAAGAATATTTAGTTAAATGTAAATGTTTTTCTAATTAATCGTTGAAACGTTCATTCATCGGAATCCAGCTCTGGCCTTACCCGTATCTATCTATGTATCATTCGAGTATTACTAGGACATCACAAATGTACCGAAAGGCGCCTATAGCAATCAGGTTTCTCCCACGGACCCTAAGAGCGCAAATCATGTTTTTTTTTATTTACAATTAAAAAAATATGATGAATCGAAAAACAGATATCGCACGGAAGGAACGAGGTATCAGGTCACAGTGCGTAATAATTGTCTACATTTAGCCTCTTTGCAAGTCTTCTTTGATTCTCTGACAGGTTCTGATTATGTAAGCTCATCATTCCAGTTGATACTAGGAACATCGAATGACGATTAACTAGCGAACCTATAGTTTTCATCACTACTTCGACCCTTTCTCTCTCTCTCTCTCACTCTCTGTATATATCTATCTATCTTTCTTTCTTTCTGATATCTGACACAATTTGTTTATCTTGGAATATCTCAGTTCTGTTTCGCCTACGCATTAATACCTTTAATAACTGAAGATCATTCCTATCATAACTATACAGCGGTTGCTTTACCTTTTTAGCGTGTCTCCGGACGGCACCGATAATCCACGGTACTCGATCGTGAAAAGTGTTTTTACAAGACAATCACTACTTGCTCTTAGACATAGCACAATACTTTTCCGATGTCCGTACCTCAGCTCGAACTAGATGTCTATTTTGTACAGGCGCTATGGGGGCAAACAGCTTTTAGTAAGGGTCGCGCAGCCGCGTAGCGTTTAACCAGATGGCACTGCAACCAGGCACAAATCACGTTCCGTTACTGGTTAGCAGTCTTTACGCTTAAAGAACGTGCCTACTAGTCGCACAGATCTTTTGTGCAGTTACGCATACTGTGGCACATACCTGCGGATCGCTGTGGAACGGGGCTGTCAGCGTACCTGGCAGCATGTCCGGCTGCACCTGTGGTGCACGTCAGGTGTTTACGAGCCCTAGTAAAAAAGAAACAAAACCCAGAAGGCTTTTTAAGGCTTCGATATGCACTGAATTTATTTTGTGTGCGGCGGGAAGTTCTCCAGAAAACGTGATGCTGGCAGTGATGACGATGGTACGTTCTGTGTACGTGGGACCTATCTATTCTGTGACTTTTAGGTGAACACGTTGCAACTGAGGTCAGACGAATGAAGAAACAAAAAAGAGGTTTATATCAATGAATATAAAGTTTAATACCAGATACTTGTCATGACAGTTTTGTAGATTACTTTAGATTATTATTACTACGTACGCTACAATTACTTCGAGCTGATGATTACGGTAGGTACCTGTCTTCGTGCTTTTGATACAATTATACATAATGATAATAGCATAAAAAAAAACTTGTATTATCACTACTTAGGTATATCATAATGTGTTTAACCACCGTCTCATGCTATAGAGGACCCAAAGTAGTGGCTGCTTCAGCGTGAAGAGTTTCCCTACTCATAGCAAGTATACTTACGGTGCTTCCCACTAATGTAGTGCATAGAAAGCACCAGACAGATTGAGAACCAGATTAAGTGCAAATTTTCCGCTTACGTTTTGTTTAGAGTGGCGTTAGGTATCTTCAACGAGTATCCTAGCTCAGGCCGTCAAAGGAGTGAAGATTATTGTTTTTAGATTTGCTGTTTTTTTCACTGATTAACTAATTTGGTCACAATAGAGGATCTAAAAGTCTTCACGATTTGTTTTTTTCTAAATACTAAAAGAACTACGAAAAAATGTAGCCCATTTTTACCCTTGCTCATCTGTATAGACATCTGCAGCCGTTACGTTCGATGTGTGACACTTGTTTGCTTTTTCTGCTCTTACTTCCTACTAGTAATTCCGCTTGTATGAACGCTCCGCCCAGAATTTTGTTTATGGCGTCATTTTTTCCTAGTTAGCCCGGCCAGTGTTGTTTCATCGAATCAAGTTTATCTGCGGTCTCGCATTCCCTCAGCGGACGGCCTTGTCACTCGTAGACTCTATCTACATATATGTAAGAAACGTATACGCGCCGCTCCTTTCTGTTCTTCTTTTTTTTTTTTACATTTAACTTAAAATTATCAGGCGTTCATGGCAAAAGTCATTCTAGCTTAAGCAAGATTCAAGGAAAAGACTTTTTAAGTTAATTCAACGTCACGGCAGCCTTATTAAAACCAAGTTTATTTACAATTTTTTTTACATACTAAGTCCTGGTTGATCATGAAACTCAATATCTCTCGCACGCGTTGACACCCGATGGCTTGGCAGTACGCAACAAATTGTAGTAACAATAATACTAATAATAACAATATCCTCGTCAACAATTGGGTTTTATAGGCATAACAGGAACTGTGATATAAATATTTTAATTTTAATTATGGCAGTATATAATAATAAATATGGCAGGCTAATACATTTCTAATGATATTCATAGGGCGATTATGTTTCCCTTAACTGTAAGCCTGCCTGTATTGTACTGTTCTGTATAAGCAAATAAAATTCTTGAAATATATAAATCCGTGCAGAAAATCTCAAACGGCTCGAACGATTTTTTCTGCTAAGTCAAATCGTGGAAACAGAAATAGTAGATGGAAATGTGCTAAACAGTAGACCAATCCGTAAAGGTGAATATTTTCAAAAAGACTTTTTTTTTTAAAACTACGACGGGTTTTTTTCATTCGAAAACACTCGCTGAGTAAATAATTAGTATACCCAATTAGGAGCTTCTGCAGTGGCGAAAAGAAAGAACACAAGGCAACCAGATATGGTCCAGTTTGGCTAGTTAACATGCATGATAAGTAGCCATAGTCATCTGGTGCGTCACGGTGTAGCGCAGATAGCGCCACGGTCGCAAAGGGGACGCGACCGTGGCGCTATCTGCGCTAGAAGTATGCTAGAAGTATCGCGAGAAGTATGATCATATATTCAACTTCACGCGCCTTTTTCATCTATATGTAACATATAATATGATTATACCTAAGAGATAAGGGACATAAGCACATGAATGAGCTCTGTTTTTCCAAGTTCGTGACTTCTAAGCTTCGGATCGCGGGTCACTGTCTGCTAGTCAAATTAGGCTCAGCTCTTACATTTCGGCCGGCATGATTTCCTACTTCCATCAACAACTGTGTCGCTGGAAATGATCGCATGAAAAAAGATCGACTAACAGAACACAAATCTTTTCATTATGTTGATGCTAAACCATTGCTTTTTTGATCACTGGCACGACTATCTCGGACGCATATCAGCGAGAAAACTTTATACGGTGATTTTGGAAGATTTAACAAAATGGGGTTTTTTCATCGAATCCAACCAATTTCTGGACGAGAACACTAATAGTCTCTATGGGAAAACTACCCAATTAATTGTTCTTTCAAACAAATTCAATCGTCCGCACGTATGAGGCGCCTGGAACATGTTGTCATTAATATGAAAGCGACCACTATTTGCTTATGACTGATTCAGTCTTGAGACCCACGACTATCTTCGTGGAAAATAGGTCGAATGGTCGAAATGGAGAATAAGAAAATTGTCGAAACTCCATGTTTTGCATAGTTGAGCACGGTGAATTGTACTGCGTGAACACACTGGGTAGCATTATCTCTCTACTAAGAACGTGTCGGTAAACGGACACCCTTGATCAATTCTACAGTTATCATCATTGTTTTACAAAAAAAATGGCACTAAACCCTGGTTGGTTATCAGTAAACATATCGTCGATGCTGTGAGTCAAATATTGGACAATAAGAATTAAACGGCGACAAGCAGAAGAGTTCACTCTAAACAAGCCCTGCAAGTGTCGAGGATTACTGAGCACAAGACGTTGCATAGCTGCAAGGTCCATACTTCTACTGTTGCAGAGGCGTTCGTTGAGCTAACTAACTTCAACAGCAGTTACATACTTTACTATAGCGTTATCCAGTATCATTTGGGTTGACTAACATAGCAAACATCCTAAAAGTTACTGCAAATAAATGCGTCCTTTGAATTTTGAGGATTTAACTAAACCCTTTCATCCGATAGAGCAAGTACCTTAGCTATCAGTAACGACAACATAGGTAACTCTACAAATTTAACCCTGAATGGTCAACAAGCCTCAGATGAAAAAACTGATTTATTGTAGGATGTGCCTGCGTTTGGCCTAGCTACAGACTAGCTAGAACATTCCCCCAAAAAAACTGTAGAGCGTAAGCACAAAAACAGCGACACGAACCTTAGCACCATTGTATTTTTGGTACCGGATAAAATTCCAGGATCAATAACTTAAAAAAATTATTGATAAAATAAGCGCAAACAATGCGGTTTCCTGCAATAAATCCATATGTGAAGTTTAACCTTTTGTATGCACCTATTTTACCAAAACTGAGAAACTTTGTTTTCGATGAAAGGTTGCAGACAAATACACTTGGCTTATCGCTCAGCTTCGGAGTTACGACTAATTATACTTACTTAGATACTTACATCAACTGCAACAGTTAATGCTTGTTGGCCTACGAATATCTTTTATGCCCTATTAATTTTTTCTAAATTTCGTCAAAAGTTCGAGTTGTGCTATATTTCTCCAAATAGTAAAAGGTAATTAAAATAAAAGACGAATTCAATAAAAATTAGCATTCAATTTTGCGAATGCTAACGAAAATTTCGATGGAAATACTTGGCGAAAAACGTCTTTCCAATCGAAAACAGTTAGCATTAAATGTATGCCTTCGAACAAGCTATAAAAAGGTTATGATTTTTGTTTTGATTAAAACGAGTAAGCTTTATTCAGTGTTCATTCAGGCTTTTAGTGGATGGCACATGGGTCCAAAGAGACGTGGCCTATCATATCAAACGCGAATGGACACATAAAGGTTTATCCATCTAATTCTATGAACATAAGCTGACAAACGCAGAAGCGTCACTCTGTCAGCGGAACATGTGAAAGTTTTTATCGGCCACTGTTCGGGCATACTTCAAGGATATGTACAAACATTGAATATCTATTTTTTTCTAAATTTGATCATATATTTCTAGTATTCTCAATACATGTAGAAAAACATTAGCTTTTTAAATTAACAAAATTCAACTAGACATTTAATGTCTACGATTAAGCTAAATATTCGCTTTAAATACACCTAAT
>NW_019211459.1:8101794-8148082 GCF_002443255.2 Varroa destructor | reverse complement strand
GCGAGAATGGTCAAATCGATGAAAAGCAACGTTTTTTTTTTCACGAAGCGTTATTTACCCTGAAACTTCTTTGGTTTGACATCTGTTTGGCGAGAAGTGGCTTTCCACAAACGAGTTAACCAAGTCAGTGCTTTTGGCTTTACTTAAACAATATCGCTGTGAATGGATGTAGAAATCTGGCCAATGGTATCGTAAAGCTATGGGACGATCATCAATCATTTTGGATAATGAACTGAGAAAAACTAAGAGCTTTGTGGATACAATATGAAGCCGCAGTATAGATCTACAGGGAATCATATCAGGGCGTATCTAGAAGGGAGATGATTAGTCTCAAACGTATTGAAAAGCCAATTTTTCTTGTAACATCCTTGAATAATCGGTCGTAATAAATGCTTGTGATCTATTTTAGCGGGGAAAAAAATACACTATACATTCTGACTAAGCTAAACGACGCTTTGTAACGTCAAATATAAAAAAAAATATCTACCGTATAACATCTGTGTTCTAATTTGCATATATATGCATGTTAATTAAATTCCCAGTTCTTACACTCTATTTATTGCAATAAGAAGCATAGGTATAGTCATTAATCAACAGCCCCCTGGCCACCTAGAAAACAACGTTTGCCTCTTCGCCTTCGACAACAACAGGCCACGCTTGGACACTTTAGTTATCGACAGGCTGAATTACCGAATGCGTTGTCATGCTGCTTTTTGTTGACAAGCCAATTGTTTTCCTAACATGTTTGGGTTAAGTCCGTTGATAGCCCATGTTAGCCCGATTTAATTCGAGCAGTAATCTACATCTGCTTTTCTAGATACTTAGATGCTCGGAGACAACAAACGCCTTCAGAAACAAGTAATTTTTTCCAGCATATATATATATATATATATTACCGATGTTGATATCTGTTTATCTCATATGAAGTTCGTTCTTGATCTACACGCGTCCATTTGACATCGGTGGGAGGGTAATTGGACTTTCGAACGCTGATTATTACTATGGAGAATAATAGTAACTTTACAACGCTTCGGGGATAGGTTGATTTTGATTTTGAACTTTTGTTGAAGACGACGGCCGTCGACTAACTCGAAAAACGGGAAGTCGCCGAGATGTAGGCTAAAGGCCGAACCAAATCCAGAAAGAGAAGGAAATGGATCTAGTTTTCTAAATCAAGCGTACGTAATGGCCAAAGCTCATGTTAGACAATTACGGTTACATAAACCAACAGCCTAGCGGAAAATAGATTGTCTCTTGTCTCTGCAAAGATAATCAATTGTGCGCATTACTTATTTCGAACTGGAGTTTATTTTCGTTTCTGCCATTTTAGTTGACGTTTCAATGATGCGAGATGAGGAAATGGCGTCTTGTTCCATATAAAAGTTAATAGAACTTTAACAACAATAGAAAGTTGTTTATTACTTAAATTTTAATTGCACAAAGCAGGTTCCGTCCTAAGAATGGCGGAAAAGTGAGAACATTATATAGGTAACTAACTAATATCTCATTTCATCCGTAAATATATCACGATATCTTTTTAAGTGATGTTTACAATTTCATCATTCATTGATTTGAATTTGATACGAAAAGGTCATCTATCTGATCTTGCCCTTGGCTAGCTCACAAGAAAACAGTCCTTTTTACGATCAATAACAAAGATGTTCAGTGCACATCGAACGTCTGTTATTTTAGTCAACATGGATCATATTTTGGGGCGATGAAAAATCATTTTTATGGTCTACTTGTCATTTAATATTTATTTTTCTTCTGTATAAACGAACAGAAAAGAGCCTCCGGAGCGGCAGTATGCCGAATCGCATATCTATATAAATATATCATGCTTTGAAACATGTGATCTGCTTTTGGCGTTTGATACAGACCCAGAAAATTGCAATCATTGTTTACTGGTACAACATAGATACTGGTCAGTGTTGCATTTACCTTGTTAACCATATGAAGTGTAACTTTCGAAAAGGGTAAGGCTACAAGTTCTACGCACCCAACAGACAGCAGCTTAGCTGATGCGACTGAAACCGACATCACTACGATTAGTATTCGATTTTCCTTTGTCAAATCGTTCAACTGTGAGGTACCAAGCTCAACTGTATTTTGCACATATCACTATACGCCAAACAAATTTAGAATATATCCGATAATTTTTGCATTTTAATCAATGCATCGAGAGTACGCAGACTTGGCCTAGATATTATATATTTATTTAGATATAGTTATAATAAATATGCTTATAGGTATAACAATAGCGCTTGAATGAGTTCTTGCTTCCGTATCACAAGTGATTTCTGCACCGGTCTATTTGAACTATCCGTTGCGTAGGCATCCGCTACACGATCACTATAAAAGCGGCCTCAGAACTCTTAGAAAGGGGAACTTTGTGTTTACGTAAATGTGTTCTGCCTTCTTGCGGTCTCTAAACTCGCGGCGACATTTCAAGAATGAACTTCGTGCGACTTTGATCATCGCCGTTTTCTTGGTACTGTTTAGCATTCCACTGACAGGAACAACGATCTATTCGCCGACCATGGCCCAGATTTTCAAGTAATTCTTGTTCACAGATTGATAACCACTGCAAATTGATCGAGACGGAAATGACGGATTCCAGAAGGATGCTGGCCAGTTAGCTGGTCATTTAGCCAGGTGTCATTTCGTCATTTGCTCAGATTATCCAACTGAATTCCTGACCCTAACAGGTGTGCTAAATTTTGCAGTAAAGCATGAATATCTTACGCTGTTACTAATCGTCGAGTTCAAAGCATCAGGCCTGAGCTGTACCAGCTGATCCGACAGAAGAACAAAAACATGTTTTCAACAGCTCGCTGAGAAGTATTGTGAAAGCTTTCAATGCTATAGCCATGCACAGCTCGAAAAAATAATACGGTGTAGCTTAGAAGGCCGATATTGTGCATACTACCATGGTACTTAGCGAAATCATCATCGTCAAGCCATCTAACCTTAGCATCATTATCAGTTTCATACTGAACCGGACGTAAATAAAGAATAATTTATTCCCTTTGAGTAATTATATTGTATCCCTTAGGTACTCCAAAAGAACAGATGACGGAGCTTGATTGTCATAGTAATTGCGTAGATAGCGTTTTTCCATAGAAAGCATATATAACTGTGGTCACTGATCGCACGAAAAATCTAAAAATGGATTTTTTTCAAGTCGCTTATTATTATTATTATACGAGAAGCTGAATATTAACATATGTGCAATGTTTCAGTAACTGTACTCGTTACATTAGTAATAATCATGTATTATTACTGTGCAAATAGGGTTATTTGGGTCTATGCATGACAAAATTTAGGAGCTCGCTTCCATGAGAGCACATTATCTAGCCTCTTAGTTTAAGCTATTTCTAATGCCTCTGTGGTCTACTCAGTTGGGTGTTCTCTTGAACGTTAACAAAGTGTGACATACTACCACATCGATGTAACTTATTAAAGGTCGTCTGCTATTCGGCTATAGGTCACGGAGACAGACAGGCTTTATCTATGATGTACTTAAAGGCGGCCTTACGAAAAAGGTGACTCTGCACGCTGCATTTTTCGTCATACCGTGACAAGAAACTATCCTACATTATCATGTGCAGATACGCTTGCCTTCTGTGCCGCATCATTATAATGGACTTACAAAGTGTGTAATGGCAGAAACATGCTTTAAATATACCACTTGCAATAAAGAACCTAATAACATTCAACTTGAAAATCGTTCTCCTTTTTACGTGCGATAAGGTTACACCTCGTGTCGGCCATGACACCATCTGAGGACCTGCGTTGATTCACAACTAGTCCTTACCACAAATGGAAAAATATCTTGATTCAATATTCTCGAAAATTCCTGCGGCGTTTGAGTAATCAAAATGTCTGCGATGGCATACTACACATTTATAACTCATCTTCACTGAATTAAGCTTTTGCATATCACATTATTTAGTAACGGCCATTTTTATTCACCGTAAGATGTACCTGGCTAAAGTGTATAGCAAAAGACGATCGCATGCCTTCTATAGGCAGATGTGAACCTTCGCAGATTCACTAGGTTCTCGATATCATAAATCCGAGAGATAGCTTAATGCGCTACGGAAAACGACCCCGATCCGAGGCAGCCACCGACCAGAACGTCACATAGTTAAAGCATATGTTGTGTTCAAAGGCGAGATGTTCCTGTCGCAGAACGGCGGCATGTCGGCTGTGGCAACTTTCTTGTATGTTTCCGCTCAATGTAAATCACGCAAACAGTATTTTCTGTTCCTTGTATTTTCAAATTTCCTATAGATTACGACGCATGTTATCCAAAAACTATTTCGACTTTTCACGACTGCCTCATAACCTGTAGGAACCCATTTCCGACCAGCATCGGATTGCCGACAACGACGTTTCTCTTCGTGAACTTCGCTTTTTTCATATGGCCGTTCAGGACTCGAAAGGTCTAAAATAACACGAGAACAAAACTGAGGGTATCGAATGTTTTTTTCTCGTTGAATTAATAAAAATATTTTTAATTAATTATATTTATACCAAGACACTAATTACGCTATATGCCTACAAAGGAAATTGTTAAATATTTGCGTCTAATCTGAAATGTGCATATAGCTGTGTTTGTATTGATGGCCTTATTGCAATACTAAGATTTATGAAATAAAATGAAACAGCATACCTGGCACGCGAAAAGCTTACACCGGCAGTCTTTTGGTCGGTAAACATTTGAATTTAGGATACAGGGCGGACACAGGGAACCGTAGCAATATTGATGTATTATGACAGTATACATGATATAGTGCACTCAATTATTTTTACCGCCAATAATGCAAACACTAAAAAAAATATAGAGCTTCACATATGGCGTTCAAAAGAACTTAGTTGCCTTGCAGCGCTGCAACTGTTGCCGATTAAGTTTTTCCTAGTTGTTTCGACCCAAACCCCAAAACATTTCATTGAATATCGGCTTAAAGACTTCACGCACTCCAAGCGGCAAAGTTGAACCAGAAAGCACCGTAACCAGTTATTGTTCCTAAATCTCGTAGATTCCGTTCAAATATGTTTGCGAGCTCATCATAGAAGCATTATCAACACGACGTATACCTTTTTTTTTTATTTTTTTGGAGGTTAAGGGCAAATGCATTATGCAGACCGGGCATAGGCAGGGCAAGTCTGCTCTAAGTCCGGTACTGTGGGACTCTCACCCACTAAACCCTGGACCCCTTTATCCGCTTGGGCCATGGCTCGGTATATTTTTGATATTACTTCGAAGCCATGGCTTGCAGGAACGGTCATTTCATCTTCCTTCTCTACGACGTATACCTGTGGAAATTGCAACGAGCCCAAAGAAGCCACCACTACGTCAGTAGAGTTTTTTCTTAAAGTTTAACTTTGAACTTAAAATTTTTTTTTAAAGTAAAATATCCGTACAGATTGTACAACTAGACCTATTTGTAAACTCATTGGACTCGCGTACGAATGATAGTGTCATTTTACTGGGTACGTAGAAGAGAATGTATGTAGAATAGAAAAGTTGGTAAAGGTTTGTCAGTGTGGCAGCTATCTATTAGACACTGAGGGAAGCCATTCGTAAAAAGGTTCAATCCTATAATTAATGAGAGTGCTTTAAAGTCGTTCTTTAGAATCGTTCAAATAATAATTGTTCTATAAGCTTTAATTGCTTTTACTATTTTGTTTGAATCTTATGAAAGGGGTGGCAAGAGAGGGCATTTTCGATGTTTTTTTGCCCGTCCAAGATTGTGGTCGAAAGACATTAAAAGTATGTTCGGCATCTATTGCACGAAATCTACATGTCGTTCCAAACTCCGTCAAGAACTATTTTGAACTGTTTTAAAGGATAATAGCCCTGTATCTCTTAAATACGAGACTGCAGCCGAAGGAAAAATAAATATTCTGAGTTGCTACCGTAGCTTTTTGTCATTGAAAAAACATATAGTAAAAGAGGTGCCAACAGTTAGATTTTTACATTTGACACACCTATCCCGTATGCCAGCGATACTTGCGATAGAGCCACCATCTTGGTCAATTTAAATTACATCGATAATAAAGCTGCCTTTGCCGTGAAGCTATTGGAAAATGTTCGTTACCTGAATGTAGAAGGTCATCTAATCAAAAAATTTCTATGATAGACAAATATTGAACAGGTACTAACAACTTTTTATTAGAACATATATACAATCAAGGTTACGCGTCAGCTAGCATGGCAGAAACGCGATCTACAACAAATATGTTTGAATTGATTGGAATTATACATACAAAACCTCCCCTAGACAGTCTCCAACATTTTAACCATTTCCAATCGAGGTGCAACAGCTTGGAGAACTTCTTTGATTTTTTGTACGACATCACATCAGTAATTATTATCAATCCATCGCTTATGAAGAATCGATTTATTTAGGAGCCCCTAAATGTTGCAAATATAGTGTCAAAAAAAGCAAAAAATGGATAGAGATTAATTTTTGTTGGAATGAGTTAATCACATAACTCCCTATTTCCTCCAGCTCGCCACAAAAGACAATTAGCTTCCTGATTATATCGATGTACATTGTTACTAAGTACAGGTTCATTGAGCTACAAGGTGCCAGCTACAAAAACAATCGATGAGAATAACGCATTAGTTACTTTTAGTGTATTTAAATATCCTGTGTAGTACTGCCGAATAATAAGCGGCACATTATAAGTTTTTAAGCTAGCTGTTCTGATCGTGTCTAGAGGAAGTGGATCTTTATTCCCTAATGTAGAACACCTACATCGATCCCCGACGCCTGAACCTATTTCCTTTCGACTGCTAATCAAACTAGAGCATTCGGATCGTCCTGAGTGAAGAAATTATACAAGCGGTTGGCAGTCTCAGGTCCAATCCTGAATGTCCTCTGAAGCGGCGGCTCTCCGACAGTCGCTGTGATACCCTCGAAAACTTCAACAGCTGGCCTTCAAATAAATATGCTGAGAACATTAGTGCATGTTTCTTGCCAGTAATACTATTTAATCGTATCGTATCTGGTGTTCAAACTTTTTGCAGGAAGTCTACATACTTCCATAGATGCTCTTCTTAAATTGAAGTAGCGCAACGATTATAGAACTACACTATATCGTTCTATTTGTCTTGTCTCCCCGCATTTGTACATCCTCTATTATGGCTGATGCAAGTTTAAAGAGGCTATTTAGGGCAATAACTTTTTGTAATGGACACATACAGGCCCAGAGGTTCGAAAACTTGATAGCAGTTGTTTTCAACAACCACGCTAAAGAAAGCGGAGCCCTAGTTACTTGTTAAGTGCCCTACTGATTCGCATAGTAGCCAATGGCTGGACATTTTCAAAGTAAGCTTCTTTACTGAGCATAATAGAAAAACGCCTACCTCCGTAGTAGCTCATGCCGTAGCGCACGGGGCGATGGGAAGCGTGTTGCAATTGCCCGAGCAAGCTGAAACGAAGCGTGATTGAAGAACATTTCAAGCATGCCAGGCCATACTTCGGCTGGGTTGGAAGCCGTACGCCGATTCTCCTCGAATCCTAGTACTTCGTCCCGCAGGCGACTGTTGAACTTTTTAGCTGTCGCCTTAGTCATGCACGTTAAAAGATGGTAAAGTTCTTGGACACTGTGCACTGGATGCACGTTAAACAGGCTATCTAGCTATGATATGTAACATATAAATTAAAATGACACATATATTCAATTCGTTAGTTATGTCGAACTATTTTTTATATGTCTACCCACAAGACAATTTCCTAAGGTGTTCTTTAATAAAATTAGAAAATAAACTATCTTCTTTATGGATGACGCGAGTAGCATCCTAAAAACGAATTTTCTATTTATACGCTTATACTAACGATTATAAGATCCAAAAAGGAATAAAGTAATATATTCTTCTTATATCGAAAGGGTAAAATAATTATATATTCACCAAATAAACAATATATACCTGAGCTAAAATGATTCGACGGTCCATTTCTGCGGATATTTTTTCTTTGCCTTCCAGCATAATAACTATAGTAACAAACTTTCGGCCATACTTCTCTGGCCAACTGGCAATTTCGTCTTCGAGTCTACGAATACGGACAGCAAACTCTTCGAGTCGATAGATTAACACAACTTGATCTTCGACGAATTCAATCGAGGTCGACTTCCAGCAGATAAGCTCAGGGAACGTATCTTCGATGGTGATTTCACACAAGTTAGAGACATCTATCATGATCTTCAGCGGAGCAAACCAAGGCTGATCAGTCAGCGATCGCGAAAATACGATACTCAGATCGGGGAAGCCCATGGCGTTTTTCTCTTCGGTATTTCTTTGGGACATTGCAACGCTCCTTTTTCGAGTGATCCGAAAATCCCGTGTGTTGCAAATCTAGAGTCTTCAACGAAACTGAATATCACTTAGTTTTTTTTGAAACAATTCGGAAAATCTCCTAGGATAGTCGTAAGCTTAGGGAGTGTAAGGTATAAAAAAAGAGGAGAAAATTTCAATGAAATCGTATAACAAAGGATTTTAAAAAATTATATATGAATATACTAGTTTAATGATTAACGTATCCGAAATATATTTTTCAAATAAATGACTGTACATAAATAAATAGTTGCATAAAATATAACGAATTGTGCACTGTATTGCTATGGAAATAGTAAAAGTGCTTCTTACGAGCTCTTTGCGTTTAAAAATTTATTTAATTCCGGCAAAATCATGCCTCCTGATCTATAAGGCGGTTAATCCTGGTGCACCTTAATGAATCTAGCTATTATAACCTTAGCCGCAACCGTGCCGCCTGCTTCGTTTCTAAAGAATATATTTATTGTTCAATCCTTCGTTTTCCATTAACTAATAAATCACAGTAGTTTTTCTTCTTTTGCGTACACTTAGGAATAAAAAATGCTTACTATGTTAAAAACTGATAAAATGGATTTAATTATTTCTGTGCTAATTATAAATACGTCAGATGTTTGATAGTCACAAAGGACACAGTTGGAAATAATCCATTACAGCGCTACATAGAAAATGCTTACAAAAGCTCAAACATGTTTACTTTTATCGCAGAAAACTGGGGCTTACCGATTCATTAGTTATCAGTGATTTTACTAGCGTCCAGGACGCAACTGCATGGCAATTCACTTAATAAGCAAATTATTTTGATAGTTCAGTTGATATATAAAGCTATCATGATTAAATAAGTTCCTTATTTTGTTCCTATTTTTTTTTTGTTATTTCAGTCAAATCAACCGTTTCCTTATATTTTTGTGAAATATGTTTGAAATTGAAGTTAAAATGGCTTCTCTTTTTGTTATCATGCATAGTAAATTATAACCTTACTCACTGATATTATATGTGGCTTTGCCCTTGCTTCACGCAGACTATAACACTCCCGACATGCCAGTCTACGATCGACCAGATTCAATACTTCGCTATACAATGTGCAGCTACGCTTTTAATTTTCCTCGAGCATAATTATAACTCACACACGAATTGAGCGAAAACTGAGCGCCACAGCTGTTTGTACCCTTCGATGGGGCTCTTGAAGAGAGGTGAAGCGAATTTCATGGTTCCAATGTAATGTCATTGGCATATTGGTAAAAAGGTAAGTTAGCAATGTGGTTAACTCGGTCGACTAGATGAAACAAAGTTCAATAGATATGAACAACTGAGCTTCAGAGCTCAAACTAAGCCTAACTCGTATTCCCGATAAACTCTGGCGGCTATTGAAATTGTCAGTAACGAGAGCCCGCCAATACTTTCCCCGCCGTGTTCGCCGCCAACCCTCTCCCAAACAAGATCACCGTCCAATGATCGGCGGTTAGCGCGCGCAACCAGCCACGATGCATTAACGAACACAGGCATTGCAACATTCTACACTAACTATTATTAGGAATTAAAGCACAATAACTTTCGATTAGTGCTAAGTAAGAATACGGGCTCAAGGACTTCTCTGAATTCCTGCTCTCTGAGTTCGTTGTGTAGAAATCGAAATCTACCTTTTTTTTTTTCTTTTTGTTTTTAAAAGAACGTAACAAGTAAAACCTCCATACAATGATAATAATATATTATGTGTTTTTGAATAATTTTGAAAACAGTTTCTTTAATCATCATTCGTAAACTGAAGATCGGCGATAACAAAAACGGCAACGTTTGTATCTTTTCAGTTGACAAGATAGATAACCTCGGAGATAACGCACGATACAATAAAAGGCGCTTGTTAGGAAAGATTCGTTCGAGTTTCGCCTAAACGGCGAACAATATATCGGTAAATTCTATGAACCCCCAAACCCAGAAGTAAATCTTTCCCCTTCTTCAGTTACGTCATTGTTTTTTTTTATTTTGAGAAGTACAATAAACACAAGATTTCTACTGATTTTTTTTTTATTACTAGATCTGTTTTACTTGGTCGCCTAACACTACTGGCATGTATTTACAATTGATCCCTTGCTTGATTTGTGATTGTTGTAAGCGTTCCATGCGTCGCATATAGAAAGAACAGAAGTTCAGGGTGTGATCACACCGAGAAGACTGGCAAGTTATGAAGCTTGTCTTCACTAACTCAAGCTAGCATATTTCTTAACTAGTCGAAATAAAAGCATAATCTTCCGGTCAAGTCGAAACGGCTCAGCAACTGTTGTAATATCGCCAAAATAGGATTTTGGTTGAAAATAAGATCTAAGCTTGGTTGATGATATCATAACGAATTAAATTTCCGAATCGAATAACTGGTTTTGAATGATACCGCTTAGACTACTTGATCGACGACAGCTTGATCGCCAGGCGACGAAATGCTGCCACTAGAAAAGGCTTCAAAGGACGTATCATGTAAGTCAATATAGCAAACGTGCAGGGTCATTCCGTTTCAGCTTGTGAAAGGCGCAATAGTAGAAGCAGAGAAAAGAAGAAACAGGTTCTGCTCCCAGAGGCGGCACTGGCAGGCTCAATGTGAGTAAGCCAATGGCTTATGCCATGAAAATATTCGATCTGAAAAACTATCAGGTCAAAACGAAATTTTCTGTTATTTTCATTTTCTCTCAGACACACGGACACACTCTCTAGTAAATAAGTAAAGTATAATAAAAGTACTCTAGGCTAACGGCTTTCATTTTTCTGTAATATTCAAGAATGCCGAAAGTGGCGCTACACTAAAGTCATCGAGGACAGAAACCTCAGGTAAGTGCACGGAAATATGAAAGCCGTCGTCAGCTAGCGTCAACTACACAAACTGACTTAGCATCCAGGAATTAACAAATGGAAAACTCAAGTGATTTTGCTAAGAAAAATATCACTGTAGGAATAAATGTTGTTTGCTGTTGTTACTGCCTATGAGACAATACTTTGTAACTTGTCTTTATTTACTGCGGTGATATATATAGTGTTTCACTGGTGATCCATATGATGCTTGCAAGTAATCGGAGCAGAAATATAACGGGCTGATGGTTTCTTTTTGCCTGTCTTCAGTGCGCAATAGGTGTCGATGCCACGACGGTATGGCCGTCAAGCACAATTCTGCACCAAAGATAAGGCACCTCGATTTTGTGATTGACCCCCTTAGCCCGCCTGAACGCTTCGCGTCACGCTTTTTTGGAGTCGACAGGTTGCGCAACCGCGGAGACGTTAGAACGGCGTTGGCGTTCCTCTTCGGCAAGGTTCCTGCAAGTTACGCAAATTGAATACGATAAGGAACTCGAACGGATGAACTATTATCTACTTGTTTTATGTGTCTCTTATTTTTCGGCACCGAAATTTAATTTTTGCTTTTTTACAATAGCGCTTACTCTACGAATGGCGGAGCAATCGTTGAAACCTGTGTGCCGTGGGCAGGTATTAACTTTTTTAAAAGTAAGAGACTTTCAAGCTTTTAAAGGCAGTGTATAGTTAATAAGATGGCAATTGTTTTAGGACATTTAAGCGAAGAAAGAAAATGCTAGGCGATCTTAATAAGTTAGCTTTCTAACTCAGGTAGAGATGAATGACGATCATTCAAAGCTTAAACAGCTGAAAGCGGTCGTCAACTAGAAGCAGCATTCGTTGATAGAAGATCCGTACTTGTAGTCTTTAAACTCCTTGAAGTCCACCGAGCGGCGTCGATCGAAACGAAATCCATCAAGTTCTTCGGGAAGATCCTCAGAGCGGCTTGCACGTCTCTCAAGTAACAGGCGGCGAATCTAAAATAATTAACGAACTTGAATATGGCTAATCACATTGTGAACAATGTCCGTGGTCGCGACTGGTATACGTGCTAAGCGTCAATAATATTCGCCGCATTACGTAACCTAGGTACGCTAAGCACATGTGATAGAAAATCTTCCAGAAAAATGGGCAACGAAAAGCTAGCAAGATAAACTTCTAGAGAATCTTATCTTGTAAAACATGCTATATGCTTCTTCCACGACCGAGATCTTCAAAAGTTAAGACTTTTAAAAAGCTGTCGTGTAGATGTAATTTTTAGAGAAGAGATTAGGACTAAGGTATTTTTTTTCCAAATTTTCCAAATTTGGAAACTGCCAGCAACAACTTGCAAATACTATATTTAGGCTACTTATCCTGCCCTAGACAAGATTAACTATTGACGTTTGCTTTTATAAAGCAAACTCTCAAAGGCTTCAAAATGTTCGCTTTAACTTCTATCCTCTTTCTCCTATGGACGCAGGGGCTTTTGTTCTGGCAGTATTATCTGCGTTAGGTTTCTGATTTGGGCTTGCTTAATGCCTACCTTCTTTTCGGGTAGTTTAAAAGAATAATAAAAATTGTCGTTTCTGAAATTATACAAAGCTATCACTAATAACATATTCTGTTTCTTGAACGATTCACTTGTACTCTAAAATAAGACACACACAAACAGCATTCCCTATATATTAGCAGTTTTTGTACAAGAACTAGTGCCAAACATGATTATTTTTACCTACGAGTCTTGTTGATGACTTAGGTGATGGCAAAGGATCGATCACTTCGATTGATTAGAGGCTTCTTTAGAAATATTTTCCTTCTTTTAGTACTATCATTCACTATCAGTACCGGAATTCTTAGAGCTAGTATATTAAATGTATATGATTAGTGAGTAAATCCGAAACTAACGAAAGCGTAAACGTTTTTCTTGAAAAAATCGATTATAGATAGTGTACTGCATAATAGTTAACAGGAATGCTTAATTGACTACAATTGACTACATAAACGCTTTAAAAGATGTGGGAACTCGATTTTCTCGAAGTAAGTTTACATGCTGTTAAATATAGCGATCGTTGGCCTCCATTTCCGTTTTAAAAAGAAAACTATCTTGAAATTGTATTGAACTCACGGCGGGCTCAAGCGGTACGTCGACGTGCGTTTCATAGTCATCAGCCATTGTAAACGCCTATTTCTTCCGGCTAGTTTGATTCCGTTTGATTTTAGTGGAGATCGCAGTTTGTCTATAGTTTCCTATTTCGCAGTAGCCGGTTCACCGCACCGACACTCACATAAGCAGACACACGCAGAATGTTAGGATGGGGATGCTCCCCAGGGGACAGGCCAGCGCTCTTATAGGCTTGGCTCGCGCTCGGGGAAAGGGCTTCATGGAAGGCACCTTAATAGGCCCTACAAATTGTCTAACTACTTACGAGGCCTTTTCCTCGAAACCTGCATAGGGTAGACAGAAACTAACAGTATGTGCCGCTCGTATCGCTAGCTAGAGCAAAGATTTAGCCCAACGCTAACGCGTGCGCACCTCGAGCAAAATCTGTCTGAGGCCTGTCTATGAAAGGGCCTTTGGAAACGTTACCGACAGCCGACCAGTGAGCCGATCGGTAGAGCTGATGGACCCAGGCAGTCCGGAAGAGATCCGAATGAACCTTTTCTTTCTTAAATAAGCCTGCCACGGGACGAACAGCTTGCCCTTTAACATCAACTTTATTTTCGGAGGAAGCCAGGTTTAGGTTTGTTAGAGGCCTCTGTTGAACGTCGCTACTGCGATACAGTTTCATTATGTTCACATAACAGTCGCAGATTCGCTGGTGCAGCTAGAAGAGCTGTATGGTAGGTTGATCAATATCATATATATATAAATGAAAAGGCCGTTTTTCACGCACGAACAGTGAAACTGCTATAGCTCGTAAATTTCAATTCGTACTTACTGTCTAAGAGTTCAAGCCGTTCCGCTAAAAGAAATAATTCAGAGATCATTCCTTAAAATTAAAAGCATTCAATACTGAGAGTCCTTAGCGTCTTACATTATGACAAAAACTCGCGGTAGAGTCCTAACTAGCAAGAGTGCCAAATGATAATAAATTTCATAACGCGTACTGTTGGTGGTTTGTAATTTTCTAGGAGACATTCTCTCTGCAACGTGTCTCGACAAAATTCATTAGGATCCTTGAAGTTCGTGCTCGCATAAGCGATAACCTGTAATCTATGGTGCATAGCATTTTAAACAGTCCACGTTTTCTCAGCGTTCCATATAGCATATTGCTAAAAGTGACAACTTTTGAGGATGGATCACTTAATCCCATATGATGAAACCACTTAAACTTGTCTAATGTCAAGCGATATTTTCTCCGCTGTAGCTTAAAATTCGTCGACAAAACGCACCACAAAAGAATCACTTTTCCTCTAACGGATCTAACTTTAAGTTTGTATCATTTTCTTGTTGGGGTTGAAATGAAGTTCTATATCTGAGTTGTCTCAAGTGAATCCTCCTTCGTTTGATGCTTCAGCGTTGTCTGTCTTCGGAAAACAATGCGCTTTTGAGAGAAAGCGCACTTGGTCGGCGATGCTGGTTATACAGCATAGCTTGAATGAAGCATAGCATAGAGAAATTTTGTCATCTTAATGGATATATTTCATTTCGTCCTAATTGAAAAGGGTTGGACTTATTCGTTGACTGGTGACTCGCGGTGACCGTAGTGGTCCAACTTCATGTGATTACCTTCACACCGCTTAAATGTACGATAGCGTTTGAAGACAGGAAGCTGTTTCGAACAGTATGCTAACATACATGAATATTAAACGCCGGCTTGCCGAAGATAGACATTTTGAATATAATTGCGATGTATTTATTGACTGGAGTGGTAATATGCTATGGATAGGTAATAGTAACAGACATAAAGGTGTGATGAGTATCTAAATTAGGTGACAATTTGAAGAGTGATATTATGACAATAATGAGATGATCGATCATGTGCCTGGGTCCTACGAATCATAGCTTTTTAGTCAAACTATGAAAATAGAAAAAGGCGTCGAACCAGCGGTAAAAAATGACTATAATAATCGAAAATCCAATTACTAGCAAGAACAACAACGGGTTGAAACCTATTTATTATAAGTCTTTATTTTTGAATGACTACGTTTAACATTAAACCTTATGTATATATATTCCGAAGATGATCAAATTAATCGGTAATGATTGGTTGAATCGACCGAAAATATTAAAGAAGTAGCAAAATACATATTTTGGCCAAAGTCAAGTAATGTAAATAGAACCACGCGATAGATATAATCCTAGGGCTTCTAAGTGTCCAATGAAGTAAATTCGTCTTCATTGTTCTCTAAGATCTTCATAGAAAATTATTTGTGTTCGCTAAATACATCGTTGGAGAAATATAGGAATCATTTACCATTGGATTATGGTGCAATTCATTATCGGCAAGTTTCCTGACCAATTAAGTTCGAATGCAGTCCTCTGATGAGCCTTTAACCTGGTCCTCCTAGGCAGTGTAACTAACCCAGGACAATATTTTCACCCCAATTAATCAAGTTTGGCAATTCAGTACACAGTGGAAACAAAAGGACGACGAATATTTCGCACACGAAGCCCAACGCGATTATCAGCCAAAACAGTACAGTGGGCATCTACCCGCTACCGCTTGCAGTAGTAGTGTTGTCAGGACACGGATTATTATGGTCGATTAGCATAATCAAAGAGTTCAGGCAAAAAAAAAAGAACAGTGTTATTCGTACCACCCAAGCTGACTTCGTGGTTGTATCGCGCAAAAGGCCTTGAGCGCCAGCCAAAAGACCAACTCCAGGATGAGTGTTTCCTAAGCGAGTAACCGGTGAGGCATGAGATTTAATTCGTTAAAATAACAGCTGACCCTGCTGATAACAGCGAAAGGACAATAAAACAGCAGTAGACGTTTTCTAGCGAACACTCTAGGTTGCGTAAGCTATATAAAGTAATAGTAAGGGAGAGTTCTGATAAGGGTAAAATGTTAAGCCGAACACCCGCGCTATGATTGGGGGATGGGAGTCAGAGCAGCGCCTGGAAGATCTTCTCAAACAGGATTCATATTAGATGTTAACGCCGGCTCTGTCAATGACCCCTTGCAAGGTTGACAGCTTTTCGTCGTACACGAGAGTGAACACACTATAACAAAATACGTAAGTTGAAGTCCTTGTTGATTTTATTCTTTAGTTTTTTTTTTTTTTTTTTTTTAATAACCACACTGAGCGATTCCAATGTTTGCCAAAATTGCGTGTAAAAACGCAGAAATTGTAATCATAATCTTCATCAATTCTATTGAGCTTTGGGTAAAGCGTATTTATGGATAATGCTTTTCAGTAGACACTTTAGAAGGTATCACTCAGATATAAAGGCAAATGCAGGGCCCCCTGTACCTGTCATTAGTACCATGCGCATTGCAGTTGCGTTATAGTTTTCGATCAGGAGAAACCAGATCTATATCCTCTGTCGACTTATATGTATTACTGTCTGTTTTATTGAAAAGTATTATCACTACATTTGCTTTGGACATTTATGAAAAGGACACTAGCCCGTGACGAAGTAAGGACAATAGATTATGGACACACAGTGATGTGGTCTAGCTTCGAAACCTGGCGGAGCTAAACCCTGTTTCGTGCTGAAATGAGCCAGCTGTTTGAAGTAATGCCAGTTCCAAATACGACTTCTTTTGCGCCTGCGCCACAAGCTTACACCAATCACAAGTCGTTCTACGCGGGTACACTTCGTTAGTGTACACTATTCACAGAACGATATTCCGCACTGTTCCAGGTAAATACGCACTTGTTCAGCCAGCAATTATGAGCGTAGAATATACAAACGTGATCGGTTAAGGCTGCGGCGCCATCGGCAGATAGCATCAAATGGCAAGGGTAGCCGTTGAGGGTAGGAAGGAATTCATCTTCGCCTTATAGCCTCATACTTTACCCGGATAGGATGAGACTGGGCTTGTCGTACACCTAGGATTCCTCCCGCTTCGAACTGTCCAAAACGGCCATATCTGACCGGAGTTGTATCTTGTATCGACTCGCGTATATAGGCATTTATAGGCTCGTAATCACCAAGCTCTATATAGACATTTTCACCATTCATCATGGATGAAAACTACACAATGAGCGCCACTTTGGCCAGAAAGCCCCCTTATACACGAATGTAAGCCGATGTGAGTCTTACCGTGATCCAGTGAGGATGCAGCTGGCCACTGGCGAATTGCAGGACATGCGATGAGTTTGAATCGCGCCCCATTTCACTTATGTGACGCTGTTTGTCTTAGAAAGCACTAAAATATTTAGTATCAGTAATTTGTCTAGGTAGATCTATACGTTTAACGTCACTGGCGCACCAGTGTCGAATAATCATTGAATGTTGCGTATTGATAGGTTAGTGATAAATTTTTTGCCGGACCATTTATACGCCCGCAAACTCCGTGCACGTGTTTGATCAGGTCCTTTGTGCATGGTCGTTTCTACACGTAAGGCGTTATTAAGACAACGAGCTTCTACAGGTCGCTTTCATTTCTATCAAAACTTTATCAAAACGTTGATACTTAGGTGCAAAATTGCAAAAAATTGCATGAATCCAAAATTAGAAGACCGTTTCGTACGTTGTAACGAGCTATATGAAGGCCAAGTTTCATAAATTGGTAGATTAAATACATTATGTTGGTAATTTAAATTAGTTAATCGATAAGTTTTTTTTGCCTTATCCTCGTACTCATCCATATAGGTACGTGGCTATGTAAAGGAGCCGTGAGTCAGCAAAATCTCACGAGTGCTAAACTGGAGCAACTTGTATTGTTGCTGGCAACGGACATTTATTCACTAAAACCGGTTCCGGAAATAGCATTTCGAAAAAACCATCAGTTAAGGCTTGTTTCAATAATGTCTATATCCATATTACTGGTCTAGGCCATTAACGCATCGTTTGGATCAAAAAAGGGAAGCTTTCCTAATCATAGATCAACTACTACAACACACTACAGAACAACCATATTACTACTACATAATAAGAATGATTTACAAAAAGCGTCAACAAACACTTGAATAATTAAACATTTATAACACGCATGCCACATATGGATGAATAACGCTGATGCCATGCTTACTAGATATCGTGGAAAAGCCTGAAAAGCTGAAAGAGAAAATGCTTCCAGACATGATTTCCAATTGAGGCTTATAGGGATATATACGAAATGGTGATTCGCTGATTCAGCATGACAGCTGTTCAGAATAGACTAAGTTGCCACTGATATTAGAGGATGCTCCATTAAACTGGAATCTACTGTGCGATCTGAAACCATTTTGTAGTATACACGACGAATCCCTAGACTCTGGTAAAAGGCGAGCTACGGATTGCACCTCTAGCCTGAGAAACCTGAGAGCCCTCGACTGCCTTTCGAGAAAACCGTCCGAAGACTGATCCAACAGTTTAAAGTTTTTAACAGCTTTTCTTACTCAACAAGATCTAACATCTTGTAATATCAAACACTATT
This sequence comes from Varroa destructor, assembly GCF_002443255.2. Taxonomy (NCBI): domain Eukaryota; kingdom Metazoa; phylum Arthropoda; class Arachnida; order Mesostigmata; family Varroidae; genus Varroa; species Varroa destructor. Next base: position 8,129,386 of record NW_019211459.1, on the reverse strand, counting down.
TCTTCTGGCAGAACAGAGGCTTAATAAGGCCATATGTTTGCAAAACTTCTAGCCCAAGTTATGCGTATAGCTGTTTACCTTTGTGTGCTATCTTATGTAGAGGTCAATTGAGCAAGATGGAGACCTCGAAGTACAAAAGATTTAAAATTGTGCGATTTAGGCGGACAGTTAGTTTGAGAGGTTTTATTGATCTACACAAAATATCGAGTTCGTTCTAATAGGTTCTTTATGCTATACATTTTTGATATGGGCATCTACGAATCTGCTAGCATGAATGGAAAAAGCACGAGAGGGTAGTAACGCGGCAGTTCTTGACAAAGTTCCAAGGAACGTCACCAGCGATTTATTTCAAACTCGTTAAATCAGCCGTTACAAGATGTTAGTTTTATATCGATGCACAATATACCGCAATAATCTTTTTTCATCGGGTCAAAAAGATTAACAACAGCGGTAATAACTCCAACTGAGAGCTTTCGAAGCTACTAAATCTAGACGGGGCAATGCACTCTGCAGAGAAAAAAACTGATCTAAATCACTGGCGTTTCAAATATAATGCCTAGGTTTTCTGGAACAGAAAAAGAGCGCTCAGAGCCTCATTCTCCGCAAACACATTAACGAACATAGACTTTGAACTAAACCTTGGACTAACAGATTTAGAGGGGGATTTAACGTAGTTTTAACTTTAAGAAAGGAACGTGAAACTCTGAAAGAAGCCAAGTCGCTGAAAAATCGCTGTTTTTTTTTCGCGCAGCAACAGCATCTGTATGTACCAATAGAAGAAAAACACCCGACAAAAACTGCAACTGACTTTTCGCACAAGTTTGTTCGTAAATTAGTGTTTCAATACTTCGCAATACTTCTACTCTAAGTGGACTAAAGTACCGATAGTCTATTGACGAGCTCCTATTTTGGAAGTTTAGTTTTTTTTTTACAGTGCGGCGTTAGCGGTTGCTAGAGGCATCTTGCCGGATCTATGTATATCTATATGCAAACGTTCTATCAAACGAGATCAGAAAAGCTACTGATGAGCGAATACGGTTAATATGCATATATAATATTAACATGTAACACAATATACACATACGACATAAACATACGTGTCTTTTTCTTATATCTATGCATATTGCACGTATCGGCAATCAGCGATTACATCGAATAGTCTAAACAATAGTAACATTAAAGTGTGAGTTTTGATAGAATAGGCGAGCGGGCATGATAGCCTGTATTCTGTCAAGTTTACGTAAGATACTGAACGCACTGCTAGGCAGTACAGTAAGGTGTCAACAGCGATACAGCTGTTCTATCAACTCGATCGAGTTCATCGGAACGCTGCGTCTATGTAAAGCCAACAGCCAAAGACAGGTATTAGTACTACGAATAATTTAGAAAATTAATGTATGTCTTTTTCTATGACAGCAACGAGTCCCTAGAACCAACCAGGATGATATACAATTGTTCATAACCGATGTCCCGCGATGAACAAGAAATTTACAGGGACAAACCTCTATGAACGGCTAAATACATGACAAGCGTCAAACGAACTTCATCCTACCTAGCATCGTAGGTACAAAGGTTTCTGTTTGTATAATGTCTTTGTAAAATGTAAATCTCTCGCATTTAGTAGCACCAATGAGAGATGACTTAGCGAGAGCTGGAACTATTAGATGATCGATAAAAGCTTGGCTCAACAAACAATCCTCGTGTTCTCTGAAAATGTCGAGACTGATTTATTTCCATGTTAACGTATTGATTATTATTTGAAGTTCGGATAAACATAGCTATCAGGGCAGCATGGAATTGACTTTGGGCTGACAACTAGCACTAATATCTGAACAGGTAGAAAGCAGTTTCGAGCTGCCAGTTACTCGCCGGCTGTATCTACGATTCACTTAATAGATGAGAACTTGTCCCGCTACGAACAAGCAACAACCCTTTTTATGGAAACCAACAAGAGAAATTGGTAAATGTTTGAGTGAGCCGGCGTCGACTTGCCATCATTATCTTTGTACGGATTCATAATATCTAATAAAGACATGTATATATCAGCTTTTATTATAAGCAGATGTCGGTAAATGATTGGCTCTTATCTTGAGATAGGATGAGCGAGCTAGCTGTACCAAAGCTAAGACGTAGGCCGATATGTTCCTAGGTTAACACCTAACGGAGAGCAGGAGATTCTCGATCACATCAACGAAATAAACTGTGCTGACTCAAGCTTCCGGTGCTGCTCGCGTATATCAGCAATCCTCTATATAGATCAACCCAATTTGCTCTAAAATTTGGCTTTTACGCCCTCTACATAACCTTCTTGGACGAAAAGCCAACATGCACCACAAAGGCTTTAATCGAAAAAAAGTTTCGTCACTATGAATAGTTACAGTTGAAAATGAACTTAACAACGTATGAATAACTTAACCATCATTCAAACGCATTGCATAGCAGATTAAATACTTTGGAATTGTGCGCGGCTTTCGAATGGGAATTTTAAATTCAGGCTCTATGTTTTCCCACCTTTCTTATTTAAGATTATAGCTGACTCGCAAATTTGTGTAAAAATCAACAACACTATATGAAAAACGTAATTTTACGTGTAAAATACACAGGTTAATAAAAAAAAAAAGTATCTACGAAAAGGTATCTGCAGAAATAAGCTTATTTTATGATTTATCCTGAGATCTTTGGATCAGTCACGAGAATATTGTTTTCTTAGCTACTAGACAATTTTTTGCCATCCTTTATAAATTGATTCTACAGTCGATCTTTAACAGTTGTTAGAAGCACGTAATAGACGTCATGGCGAAAGTCTGCAATGACCTGACTGACGCTTACTAATAAACAAATTGGAGCAAAAAGTGATTTATTGTTTTTATTCATTTACAGAATAGAATTGTGAGAGAGTATTTAGTATCCAATTCATACAGTTTGAATATTTTTATTTGTTGTTTATCCATAACAATACATTTATTATTGTTTATTCAGTGATCATCATAACAATGGCGGTCTCATTTCAAAGTTAGTACCTTTTTAGTCTACCATCAAAAATTAACCTTGATACTACCGTTTGTACCGGACAATGGATTTTCTAGAAAAAAACGCCCAGCAGAGTGTCATGAGCAAACTAAAGACTTTAGTTCTTTTTCTTGGAGGGGGTAAACTCGTCAACACAATGTAATTATCGCGCGCTTATATAACATTAATAAGCGTGACACTCAAGACAAGTGAGCATTCATCAGAGATGTATTTGTGCATTTCAGAGGTAGAAATCTCGCAATACAAACAATCAGATTAGTAAACAACCGAACTCTTTCAAATAGAGTACCTACAGGCCAATGGTAGCGCGCCGTCGCATCCGTTACCTCGCTTATGGAACAACAGTTTCAGGGACCCGTCGGAATCAATGTCATGACCCTGGCTAATTCGGCAGACCAGTCAATTCCCAGTGAACATTTCGAAACTTAGCCCAGTCGTATCGTCAATCACTGTTTCAGACGGATTGCTCCCAGGGCGAAGCGAAGTGTGCCTACGGCCGGTTTCAAAGATGCACGACGCTTCGTGTCCGTGCATCTAGTGAGTCAATACGTTTCCAAGCTATTCAATTTGACATACGCTTAACTGCGGTAACTGGGTGGAGCTGTCTATAAATATCAGCATAAAATAGCATGATTTTAGCGGTTAGAATTATTCGTTTGGAGATCATATGGGATTACTGTTTTTTTTTTTATTCAAAACATTTGAAATATGCGATACCTTTTCTCTTAGGAAAAACTAGCTAGAGATGCAATTCGTCTTTATCGTCTCATCATTAAGCGCGTAACCTTTTCTAATTACGAATAAATCAGCTCCTGCAGTAAGCCTTTGATTGCTTCGTTCGTATTTATCCATGATCTTCTGGTGTCTAAATAGAATCATAATAAGCGAAACGTGTAGCGGACAAGCTTGCATTGAAGACTTACCCAATGCAGTCGTGTGCCGTTACAGTGTCGACACTTCAATAGATAACGTCTATTCTTCCTTAACACTATATAACGCATCGGCGCGGGTTAGGTATGTATGAACGTGCTTACAACGATATAAGCACAAGTGAGCCGCCCGTTTTCTTCGTATGTGGCTTGCGTTGAAGATATTCGAGGCATTTATAATATAGGCAAGCATGCGGCTTTCGTATTATGCCATATTACTCATAGCGCTAATGCCTACCAGTTCGTTCGATAAACGCAAACGAACTCATAGATATCGTTAGTATAGTCGCAGGTTGATTGAAATCTGATCGATCAATGCTCCGAGAACGTTGTACCATGTGTAAGGAACCGTTCGGAGATGCCCCCCGAACACACTTTGACGTTATATTCTTCATTTTGGAACGTGCTCGATCGCAAAATTCGGAAAATATACAATTTAAGTTGAAATGAATTCCTTTTTAAAAATAAAGAAGCGTCAAATTCTATTTCACCTGGTGATAGATCTTTAAATGAAGTCCAAAATTGTCCAATGTAAAGTGTAATAGATCGAAAACGCTGAATCTTAAATGATTTTCTTCAGGCTTTTATTCGTATTTGTAGATTGTGACCTTTCATCTGCCAGATGGCAAGGCTGCATCGGACCGTATATCAGTCCTAACGCAAAGAGGTAAACCGGTATTAAAATAGTTTCTTCCCTTTTCCCTCATATTTCTCCTTTTCGATATTACCGTGCCCAATAAATTAGTTCATAGCAGTTAATAGGGATTGGTGCTCTATCCGTTGAGCCAGCCATTAATGTAACCGGTTCGTGGTCAGCCGGCTGCGGCCGCTGCCGCTCTTACCATCGTTAACTTCCGTTTGGCGAACGGAGCAGACTTCGTACCAGCTCTGCACATACAATTCGTCTCTATGACTCGTTGTGTGCTATGCAACAATAGCAGCGTCAATACTGAATTAGTTCTATGTTCCGAAGTTACAGGGTGTTCCGAAGGTCGAACGACTACTTACAGGAAACTAGCTTCATTTGACATAGCGTTTTCGACAATAGGTTTCTGCGTTCTTGTTTTTTGACAACATATGTTTATAGAGTATCGCTTATATGAAACGTAATTAGGAGCAAACGTTCATAAAATGGTAGGAACTCGGATCAGACCTATAGAGCGAGTGATGTTTGTATTGAAATCCCCTACGGCAATAATTTTTTCATAATGTGTTATTTTTATCTACTAAGTACTATCTGAATATATATTTAGAGGGAACATTTTACGACAAACTATAAAAGCGTCAACATAACAAGCGTCAACAAGACTACTCTACCATAACACATCGTTCTTTCGAACACCCTGTACAGTATCATGTGCTGCAGGACTTTACGTCGGAAGACTTACTTGTCTCTTGACCGATCTATCTCAAGCAGCCGTTGGGAATATGTCTTAATAGTGTGCTAGTAGCGATAGCAAAAGTACTGTGGTCGGTTGTTACTGAAGTTCATTTCTATTTTCCTTTGTTTCGATCTGACTTGACTTTGTTGTTGTTATCAACTGTTGTACATCTGTTTCACTGTCGTCGAGGGAAATGTCGAGTGACGGCGGCGGCGGCGGTCGTGGCGCCGCCGCCGCCGCCGCCGCGCTTCGATCACGAACTCATCCGATCGACGAGACCATGTCCGAAGTGTCCATCGAAAACGGCCTGCAGATGTGCAGACGCCAACAAGGCAGCGGTGGTAACAACAACAACAATAACGCAAACGACAACAACGGCTGCAGCAGCAGCTGCGCGCCAAGCGCGTGGGCGCGGTAACCAATGGCTCGGTAAGCCCTTGTTTACTGCGCGGGCTATGGCAGTACGTCGCGCAGGCCTACCGTTAGTCAGCCTATGGAAATTACCATCTGTAGGCTCTAGTTTTCGACTGGTGACGGTAGAAAGCGTCATAGAGAGGTTACGTTGATCGTCAGCAGACGCCGGTTGCTGTTGTAGAACCAGCAATATTGTATGCTGCCCTTATGTCGTACATAAACCGTTTCGAGGTTGTAATTGAATTGACGGACGAGAAGTTGAGTCTTTGGGTGTAAAGAAGTGAAGTTATTAATTTAGCAGCAGAGGAACTGGCCCGTTGTGGTGTTGAATAATGTTGAAGTTCGGTTGGCTGTATGGAAACGGACTGCAACGAACAAATGCCGGAAGTATGAAATGAAGCCCGTGGAAGCACATGATGACCGCTGATAATCACTAGTGCGTCGGTGCCGGTCAATGAATGAATGCTGCAGCGTGACGAATCCGTAGTGACTGGTGATGGGGCAAAATTAAGCGTCATAGTCGCTCGAGCTGTCGATAAGTATCTAATGTGATTTACATTAACATCGGTGATGGAGATGGTGTCAGCGTTGAAGTGCACGTATAATTCGATAATTGTACAAAATGACAGCGGATGATTCTCATCATGCGAGGGAAAACAGTAGTTGTCTTCGATGCTTTAGTTGAGGTCAGTCAGCGTACGGATACGCTGAATTGAATTTGACCTAGTAACAAGAGGCGCCGTGCGTATGTAACCTGTCCTTTAGTATAACGGATTCACTCCTGCGAGGTAGGCTCATCTTCCGCCTACGAACGTTCGGTATACCTATATACAGGAAATCTGAATACGTCTTACTCATGCTTTATCGTATGGTTGCATATCTTACAGAACTTTATTGGTTAAAGCTATTCAGCGTTCTATTTCACAGACGCCTCCCTAATCACTTCAGTGCGGTCTGAACAACACTGAAGGAGTATCTAAAGCTTCGACTACAACTCTCGACCGATTAAAATACCTTGGCCGTCTTCAATTAATGATACCGTGCTTAAAGTTCATAAAAGCCACCGACTCAAGTAGGTTTAAAAGCTTTCATGTAGCTTAGTTCTACTAGAAGATTCAGACGAGCGCTGCCTTTACCCTGGCGAGGCGAATACAAGCTTTCCTAAAATACGATTCTAGCAAAATCGCTCTGATCAAGGTCACTCTAGCTAGCTTGCAAATTCCAAGGACAACCGACGCTTGAGGCGGACTTTTCAACTTTGTTTATACCCGGCAAATTCACCCATTATCAACAAACATTAGCCATTTCAGTGACTGATCCGTTTTTACATATTACCGAGAAAGGCCACTTAGCTGGATATCTAGTGCTAGAACTGTTCCTCGCTTGAAAAGCGTGCATTGACGTCTACCAGCATAGTTATTAAGACAGGGTGACTAACCTTGATAATTTAATTAAAACTGCATAACTCCTTCATGAACTGTATTTGAATAAAAAAACTACTTGAACCTCCATGATTATGTCCCTATTGTTTGTTGACTATAGAAGTTTTGAAAAAGTCTAGTAAGACGTGACACTTTTCTATCAACGACCCTTTGAACAGCTGATTAAGACGGTAGTATTAAAATTAAAATTCATAAGTGAAGTAAGGGATATTTGTGTTCCATGAATTTCACTGCTTTCTAATCTGTGAATAGAATTTTTACCGCTTAAACGTTTAAAATCTAATTTAAGTTATCTTCCTATGGCAAAGATTTATGGCTTATTTAGAGTTGTAAGTGCAGGCATCGATCAACACCTAACAAATATGTGAATCCTTATTAGAGTTTGTGGATTTTCTGTCTTCCTGTTTACAAGCCCAGTAGCGCTTAGATAACCCAAGGCATCGCAACAATTCAATCCTTGCATATAACTATGCAGGGTAAACATTGTATTTTTGACAATAACTTATTTTTAACTCAAATATTTATCTAGCGTTATGAAATATTTTCCCTTTGTTAGCACCAGGTTACAATGCGGTGCTATACAGGCAGAACAATCTCGCTAACTGTTCGATAACTTCGATTTAATATAAAAAATGCATACGTTTGTTGGGCTCCAATAACAGATTTATTTAGAATAAGCTTTGATATTTAAAATAAAATATGAAAAGACACCTCATTCGCGCACCCCATACTAAATTTATCAAGAAAAAATTATATTTAAGAACTAAAGGAAAATTTGATTGCGCCAAACACATGATTCGGCTGTCTTTTTCTAGTCAGCCTATAGGGCTCAGATATGGACCACGAAGTACCTTCGCAATTTCGTTTTGCGTGCTCTGCACCTGCATCTATAGTAGCCGGCCGGAATGATAAACTAGGCCACGGGAATCAAAGGATAGCCCCGTTTAGGTCTTAAAATAGCTTAGTACTTTTCTCTTACCAGGTCTTGCAACAGGCTCAGCTTGTACAAAAATGGTAAATTATGTAAGACCCACCTCTGGTTCATTAGGAATGAAGGGTGAATAGAAGAGCATTTTCGATGACATGGTTTATATTATTGCAGGTTCTAAGGTTTCATAATTTAACATTTTGAAAAACGGCCACAAATCTAAAAAACTGATAGAATTTTCTCCTTTTTACCAATGTCGAAGAAATCCTGAAAGGATATATACGCCTATGAAGTGATACATGCTGTACACTATTCGCTTGCAATAAAGCTAATAACAGAGAAGATAGTAAACTTAGCTTTTCGACTTTTAGACACAGCCTGGTAATTTCTAGCAGATGTTGCGGAGATATGTTTTTTCGACGTACATAAAGACGTTCTTGTTTTCCACGTCCGATGCCGGCGCCGAAGGACCATGTACCACCCTTTGACCCCGATGTGGTTGCGGAGCGGTGTCTATAAGGAATTACACGGGTCTGATCGGTTTCAGTACAAAAAATGTAGGCAGTACAGATTTTTACCATTACCATGGTGATAGAAACAAGTTCAGTAAGATGATAATGCTTCTATGCACATTAGCCGTTCGAAAAATCAAGGTAGCTTAATACAAATAATAAACCCTTTAGTGTAAGCGCATCAACAATGATAACAACGACAAGCCGTCAAAAAATATGAATTTATGTATAAAGCTAGACGCCAACGTTGCTTGTTATGTTACCTTTGTAGTGGTTGTTGACCCTTTTGATGCCCGTTTTTTTCACCAATCGACCCGGTAGCTTTAGTGCCTAGTGTTGCCAAAATAAAAGTAATTGGGTTACATTAATGATATTGCATTTCTGTGACGAATATAATAATAAATTTAGAACAACATTCAACAACAAAATGTTCAGTATATTTTCTGAAACATAGCATTACTAATTTTTTACCTTAAAAAAAACTACAGACACATAAAACCGGCAAATATCTAAATATCCATTCCTGTTTAGCTTTAAGGTTAGATTAAGCGATAGACTAGAAAGTTAAAAAAAAAAGCAAAGATATTACATTTAAAAAGGCTTTTTACGTTAATTGAAAAATATGTTGATTGAGTCTTAGATTCCTTTTCTATAAAAAAGACAAAGTTGGCGGCAAAATATCGGTAATGATGACAGGCTAATGTCTGAATTGGACGGCACCAGTGGGTGTAGCTGTTGGGAACTTACTGCCAATAAATTCTCGCAATTTTTCGTTTTTTTTGCCCTCTTCTCGAAATAAGCTGGAAAAGCCCACCTATAATCGCCTATCCATATATATGCACATAATGAAGAAGACATTCTTCATCCTAGTGAAGTCCAGCTGTAGGACTTACAGACTCAACATTGAAGAGAATTTATACATTAATAATATGTTTCAAAATTTATAATATCTTATGGGTGGGCAGTCAAACTGTGAATATTTGCCTCCTTATTTGATAAATATCCATAAGTTACTTTATGTTTTGGCTTCTGGGTGACGTTCACCAGATCACAATGACGCCAATGCATCAGTAGCGCCTCCACGTTAAGCCGCTAATCTAATGCAATCTCATTTTTTTCTACCCTCTTTTAGACCACCTCATACTATATGCCTCGTAGCAATATGTCCTAATGTTAGGCTAGTTTCCATTTCTTTTTAGAATTTCAGCGTGAAATTTTTCCGCGATTTTCATCTGATATTAAATGGCGTCTTCAAATAAGTTATTATCCTGTATCAGTTTGATTAGCATTATAGACCTCGGCCATAATATGTTGGAAACTTACGTCCACTTTTGCACCGCAAGAACATCTGTGGTAACAAGTTAAAATTCTCGTAAGATAATGCTAGGTAGAAAAAAAAACATGATTGATTCCAGGACAGCCTTGTAGAACTGTCATTTTCTACGAACCCCCTTCATTCGTGTGGATTTTGTGCTGTTATTATTATTCCGATGTTATTAGTACATACAAATGTAAGAAATATTAATCATAACGTCCACTGTACAAATAGTTGCAGGGGAAGGTCGGCGGGTTTAGGCTGGCCCAGAGCGTTTTCTCGTTCTTGAGCAAAATGGCGACCGCATCATCTTCGAAGGATCGCCATATTAACGTGAGATTGTTTTTGCTTATACATTATTAAGATTGAAGCCAAACGTCGGGAATAGCTCATTTCTCTACGTTTCAATTAAGTTCACATTAAAACAACACAAAAGCCAGATGACCTAAGCGATATTAGCAAGTTACTAATAGTTCATTATTTGTCTGCGGGTATGTCGCTGAAGGTCGAAAAGATGAGACTGAAGGTTAAAGAAGAAAACATATGAATGGAATTTGAACTTTCGATGCTTCAAAGTACCCCTCTTGCATGCCAAGTTACTATAAATTATCGTGCAAAGCCAGTTTGGAAAAGCTAGCCCAATGTGTTAACATGAACATGTGAGTATTTTTAATTTGGAGACGGTCACATCGGTGGTATATGAAAAATATAATTTTATCCCAAATGCTGGCCACCACAAATCGGAGATTAATATACTAGACTATTAATGGCTTTGCGGCTTTTTTTCGGGCTTATATCTTTAGCAATTTAAAAATGCTTCTTTTTTTTTGGTAACAAATTTCTTTGGGTATGTACGTACGATTGAATCCTTTTAAATAGGAACTAGCTAGATTTCTTATAGGTTTATTTGGCATTGTATGCGTTTCGAAACAAAAAGACCCAGTTAAAGATCTACGTTTGTCTTTCTGTTAATTTTCTCGTCGCCGCTTATGTAATGTCGGGAATCAGTTTATAAATGTTTTGCGTGACGCCTTAATCGGAAATCATTTATTAGGCCAAGAACTGGTCGGCTGTGCTCGGACGGAATCATTGCGATGCTGTCCCTTGCCAAATTCATGTCACTCGTATTAGGCCCTGATTCATATTTATACGATTGTTCAATTTAGATTTTAATTTACGATACAATTGATTTATAGAAGGATGGGTTATAGTTTGCTGCAGCATAAACCGCAATTTTGTTTTTTAACGGGATTATCTGCAACACGCTTACACAGTGATTGATTAGTAATGATAGTCTTTTATTTCAGAACTGTATGCTTTATCAAAATGTCGGAGAGCTACAGAAGATCGTGCATCAATCACAAACAGAAAAACTCTCGCTGGAGCAAATATTCGCGAAATATCACAAGGTAACTTAACGGCGACAATAGTTTTGCAGCTGGTCCTTTTCGTAAACATAAATAACATTAAAAAAAAAAAAAAAAAAAGATTTTTTATGAGTTGTTACGTATATTTCGCTGCTTTGGTGGGTGTTCCTTTGTTTTGATTGATTTTATCCTAATCCATTGATTTAAGCAATTAATTCATAAATCCAAACTGAGTATTTCGTTTAATAATCCCAATTGTGAACATATTACGAATGATCTTGTACCGGAGAGCTTATAAACATATACACACTCTCCTCCTCCTCCTCCACGAAAGCCCAGTGCTATAAAGTAGACTGCCAATCAAGGACTAGCAGTTACCTTTGTATGCGCTCAGTTTTTCAACTCGGCTACTGACTGATTAGATCTCTTTAAGTTAACTGAAATAAAATGCGAAGACCGATCCAGCAGGATCGACAATGATCCCTAACTTTGTGCATATCTGCCTACTAACCTGCACGTTTAACTACACTGCCCATCAACTGGCGCGTCTCGGAGCGTGCGAGCTGTTCGCGATACGCTAATGTTCGTCGTTATTTTTGGTTGCTACCGCAAGTTACTTTTATAATGACCCCTATTAGCTATACCTTTCACAAGGCCTACGTAGCAAGGTCCCCTGTTGAGAAATTACGGCACGGATATGGGTGCAGAGGTATCGAGGTCAAGGGTCGAGTATCTTGCAGAGTACGCTTCTCACCAGCAAAGACTGTTTAACTCGCCACCGCTTTATCGTTTCGTTCCCTTTACTACTTTCCTTATGGAACCGACCGAACTACTGTGTTAGACCAGCCAAAATTAGCCTACATTTTGTACCGCTCATACCTGCACGATCGGTTCTCTTAGCGTCCGACTTTTTTTTCGTTCCATAGCCGTAAAGGAGTGCAGCGCGGAGCAGGCAATCGGAAGAAGAAACATTCTCATTGTCTAGCAAGCCCGAACCAAGCCCACATAAAGTTGCCAACGGCCTGAAGCTGGGCTGGAATGAACAGTGCCGTACAGCTTTGAGCACTAACTCGATCTGTCTGTTTTCGACTGATGCTGCAGGCCTGAATATAGCACAGCTCCGGCGAATACAGCCCATAATCATTCGATCAAGCCAGGACTAACCTGGCCAATCAATCGTGTCTGTGTTCCATAGCTCCCTAGCATGGCGCGGGATACGGCGCGAAGACCGCGCTGCTTTCCCACAACTTTTGTGTCCATAGCTGCCGTTGCTGCTAATGCTACCGCCGCTGCCGCCGCTGAACGGAAACAGCGCCGCAAGATGGCGCCAGGAAGCGAGAGCGCTTGGCGAGAGGTGTCCTTTTCTGTCTGCAGCAGCACGAGGAGTGTGACGTAAGCTTTTGAAGGCCTAAGCTCCTTGCACTCAAATCGCCAGGGTGAGGCGCGCTAATTCCAGCGCCACGGTTGATAGCGACGATACGTTGGCGGATTGTCGCCGGTAGAAAGCTGCAGAGCGATAAACTCGGCATCCGTTTAGAACGTGCCCGATGGGCTAAAGGCCATCCAGTGGCATCAATGGTGCGGCATGGTTAGCGCCGATGCAGGACCTCAATGTAACTTTAATGCTAATATGTATTGGTTAAACGTGCAGCGTTAGTTATTAATATCGGGCATAATATTGTACAAAATTCAATGCGGCGAAAGAAATGGTATTAAGAGGAAGTATCTTCTATTATGCAGATTGAATTATACTGCATGAAAATTTACATGAAAATATTAGGCTGTTACAAGCGAATCCGGCGGACTTTGACATTGAATAAGTTTTTAAACTACGCGCCACTAGAATATGGAATTTGAAACTTGCGGAATGAAAAGCTCTAGAAATTTGCGGATAAAAACCGGCAGAGGTTACGTCTAGAGTAAAGGATGGAGGAGGAATAACAGCCTTTACTCTCAAAATGCAACGCTTAGTAATCAAGATTGTTCCTCGAAGGTATCACCGGACAATTCGGATAACATTAGGCAAAATGCTTTAGACACAAACGCAGCACGTTGATGGCGCAAACGTTTTAAGAAGGGCGATTGGGGCTCTAAAAACCAGCGAGTAGTTGGGGGCCGAAGAATTAGAACGCATTACCGCGTTCGAGAAGGCTTTTCACGGAAGCAGAGGTTAGAGGCTAAGTACCCATCGGTCAAAATTGGTATCTCACATAGAATGTGTTACAGAATTATAACTCATATACTGAAAATGCTCTAAATCTAAATAGTGAATGAAAAATGACTCCAGGGTGTGATGTATTCCATGTGAAATTTACAAAAAAAACTCGGCTGCAGCACGTGGTCGCCATAGGCGAGGTATGGCTCAACCTCTACTGGTGGCCGGAGAGGGGTCCGGTGAGAAAATAGCGTCGCTCTGGAGGGACATCGAGTTCGGTGGCTGCCTCGGATAGATTCAAACAATGGGTGGCGGTCGTACTGACAATGGACATTAAAGCCATCTGCTAGCATGATGAAACAATGAATGCAACCAGCTGTCTCAACTTCTTCAAGAGAATACCGTATATCGTTGGCACGACAATCGAAAGCACGCGGTCCAGTTACTTGACAAAACGCCGGACCGCATCGCCGTGCCTCAATTACCGTATAGATTGAGTAAGGGTGTATCTAACGTTTCTTTTATTTGGCGTACTCTCCCGATCTATGTCTGTCTGATTACGAGGCTTCCCATGCGCTAAAAAGAACAACCGGTCGGTCAGCATACTCCATTACCTATTTACTTCGAGAAGTCATAAATAAAGAAATTTCACATGAGGACACGAATAAAAAGTATACAGCTGTCCAGAGCGCTGGAGCAAAGGTGTAAAAAATAAAGGAGAGTACCTCAAACATATTGGAAAAGCGCTCTAGCTCAAAAGATATTCAATTTTAACCTTTGGCGGGCTCACTTATAATGACCTAATATAACGATGTGTATTCCGTCACGCGCTAAACATGTTTATGTTAAATCGTAAACATTTCTTTTCGTGCACGCTATCAATAAAACGTGCATGCTATTCAATAAAACTTGCTTATCATTTACATTGTCCGTCAGCATCATTCGCCCTATGGATATCAAGAACCCCTTACAGTGTCATCGAAACCACTGGCGGCATCATCAGCGTAAAAAATCTGAATTAGAGATGAACAAATTCAGAGAAAAAACGGGCCGCATCGCTAACCCGTCGTTTGCTAAATAAACATCAACAAACAGTAAGTGGTTTAGTAGGAAGCTAGGTTGCAAGCTAACTCTCACTGAAGGTAACGTTGGCTGGGACCCGACGTCGCAGTAAGCAAATGCGCTAAAAATCTACTGTTTTGAATTTAGTAAACGGTCAACACCGTTACAGCTATGGACAACTAAAATATAGACTTCACGGTAAAGCAGCAATGCAACGGCACCGTAATGCGGGCGCTAAGTAAAGCAGGCAATTGGACATCGGGTAGATCCTAGTTTGGCTGAGCAGTTGGCGCGGTTTGGGAGAGAGTAAGCTGGTCGCTCCTTGAGGGAAAGAGGATTAGCAGCACCCCGCCCCCGCGCACCCCTGACATAGGTAAAGAGGCAGGCAGGCAAGCAGGCCGACATGTAAGGGCCCTTCCTACCAGCTAGCGATCCTGTTGTAACGGCCTGCCGCTGCTGCTGCTGCTGTCTGCAAGCAGTCAGCTACCTTCTACCGCTGAGCTTGATGCTGCCACCATTGGGAATGTGTGCTAGCTGTGAGCGGTGGGGTGCGTGAGTGAGTGAGTGAGTGAGTGAGCGAGCGAGCAGAACGGACGGGGGCCGCCAACCTCCGCGCCACCGCTCGGTCAACAGCGAGGCCCCGAACGGCCTTTGACCGTCGTCGTGCCCACGAAGTGTGATCGCGCGACGGCCATGTGAGGTACGCTGGAAAATCCCATTCCTTCTACGACTATCGCTGCTACTGAGAAGAGCCTAGTAAATATCAGTGAAAACAAAACGGTCTAGTTGGCCTGCCTTCGTCGCTTACATTGGCTACCATTGACCATGTTCGTTCGTTAAGATACCATCGGATCGCTGACCGCGGGGAACCAGCGTGAATGTGCCCGGAGATACTGGTGCTACTCGCCAGTAGTCGCTTAATACCAAGTGCTAATGGCGAATGCTGTGATGTTCTGTTTACGACTGATAGACTTCGCCTAGGCTGACTCACATACACTACTGACGACAAATCTGGCGAACGAACATGTCGAAACGGTTGTTGCAATAGGAGCGAGCATCACTAGTTGTTAATCTCAACTGAAAATTACATCTGCGCTAATAGATATACAAGGCTAGAGAATTCGAAATTTTGATTTACTTGAGTGGTTCTGTTGGCGAATTCGGGTAGCACAGACAGGCGGCTTATTCAGTCATGTTATTTTGATGATTCTTATGATCGAGGGGTGCTGGTGAACACCCGTTGATACACACAAGGAATTATTTTATCAGATATCATTGCTCGATTTGTGATCAGACCTACGAAACGTCTATCCAACTTGTTTACTCCGGGTCGCTGCTGCATATAACAGCTATGTCGTGAACGCATGAGCTAAAGCGACACAAGGCAGGCAACGGGAGTTGGAATACGTAGAAGTTGCGGAAAGGAGTCAGTCCGGAGCGGTGGAAGCTGCGTTTGTCTGCTCGATATGTGCAATAACATATAGAACATGAGTGTGATGAGTTGTTGTTTGAGGTCTTCTCAGAATTGAGTGAGGACAGAGAAGTCCGAAGCATCGCTTTTAGACAAGAGCTAAAGTCAAGTTCCTACTTTGATGAACTACCGATTTCAAAAATGCAACCTGGCTCGTCTATTGGTGCTTGTATAGGCGCTTATTACTACAAGTGATAGTTACCTTGAGAATTATGTTACCTAGGTGGCTGGAGTATAGAGCTGACCCGGGGGGCGTCCGGCCTTAAAGTAATATGTGCTCTCTTTTTTTTTAATTGAGGCATTTTTGTGCTCCGTGATGTTTACTATCGTCTCTTGTCTAAAAATCACAGAGGCTATATGGCACACCCTTAGGCAGACTCATTGCTGCATGTGGAATAATTATGATCCGCGGATTATATCTCGACGTCGTCTTGTAAGGTACCAACGTGCGCCAACAGAATCTCAAAAAACGTATCTGGCCCGTTTACACCGAGGTCTTTAGTATTCGATGTTGAATTCTTATAAACGATATATCAGGTGATGCGCTTATTGTAGAGTGAAAGCAAAGACATTCGACTCTGCCTGGTGTTTTTCGTGTGTGAGCTGTCGTAGTAGTGGTAGGCCATAGAGCCTTAAACGTCCGAGATGTCAGTGGCGCATTGGTTCGCCAATTTTATTCTAGTAACCGATAATAATAATAATAGTCAGTAATAGCATCTCAAGACGATGCAGCCGACTGAAGCGTCATAGCAGTTGGCGTTAGCGCGCATTGTTGCATGTCTTTACCTGAAAACTGTTGATGAAATCCACTCAACGCGTGATTTCGGGGGTACCGCTCTGGTATTGACGTCCAGTAGATATCTACGTTTGCGTGTGCGCATGCTAGAGGTTCACTTTACTTTGAATCAGCCTTAGTTCTTCCTGCACAAGACAGGCCGGAGAAAAGTTAAAAAGAATACACTTTTTCACTTAAGAATTAAGACCGTTCGTGTGAAAATAATGCGAAGAAAACAGCGTTGGGCAGCAAGTTGAGGATCGTGTTGTGCAGCGAAGTTCTCCGAGATTTACTCATCGTACTAATGATAATAATTAATCATGATGGTCATCATAATTATTATAATAATAATGTCATAAGTAATAAGCAGAAAAATAACAAAAACTCCTTGTGACGTAACTGGCAGAGCTGACTCGGTTGGCCAGAAAAAGGGATCATCATCATCATTCTTCACTATGTATCAGTTTATTGTGCGAGAGTGATTTGTTCGGTCAGAGGCCGGCAGGCCTTTCATTGTCAGTTAACTAGGGGCAGTACCTCTACCACATGTAAAAATAACGGGTAATGTGTGATCCGTTTGCCAGCAGTGTTTCGTCCAAGTGAGAATGTACTTGTTTCTATACTGAGTGTCCCTTGTTCGTATGTTGGTCTCCAGGCGATCGACTTTCATCGATCGGATAACCGGCGTGAGGTCGCGGAGCTCGAGCTGTCGGAGGTTCGTGACGAGCTGCACGAAAGACAGGAGCTCTGCGGGAGCCTCCAGCAGCAGCTGCTGCATACGCTTGACAGCAAACACCAGCTCACGGCCAAGGCGAGTGGACTCGAAGAAGAACTTCAGCAGGTAACAGTCGTGATGCATAGTAAAACGTTTGCCTGCTTTTAGCCACAATAGCTCGACGAGAGGCACGATAAGCTAGTTGGTTAATGAATTACCCGTATTGGTATCAAGTCGTTCTGGTCAATAGCAGGAAGGTTAGCGAAAAAAATTTTCCATAAACTACGTTTATAAAAATGAGATTTTACTACGAAATAGAAAACAATAATCCTACCGTTGATATGAATTAGGATAGGTTAGGTGGCTTGCCTACTAAGATTTAATCGCCTTCGTGGCTGGAAATAGCTGCGGAATAGCTATAAGGTTTAAGTTTATGATCTTGTGTGTATCCCTCAAAATCGAATAGGTCGAGATATAGGTATACAATGGCGTATAATGAGGCGTCAAGGAGCCTATTGAGTTCTATTATCAGTGGGGTCGAGGCTTTTAATGTGGGCTCCAATACATCCGTTGATATCGCATTGCCCTTACGTACAGCTGAATAGCTAGCTTCGACTACAAACATAGCAAATATTCTTAATGCTGTTTTCATACAGTATCAAATGTATATGTTTTGCTATAATAGAAAACATAAGAGTGAATTGGCACTATTTATACTCAATACACTTTAGTACTTGTGATTCCACTCTGGTAGTGTTTGTTTAATGATCACTCCATGTAATTATTTGATACACTTAATATCTAAGCATATTGTCTAGCTAAACACAATGATAGATACAGATAGACGGGAGACTTGTCCTGGCGCAAAATCATAGGCAGGCTCGATGCCTAGAAAAAAGCTAGACACAAGTAGATTGTGATCTGTTAACGTGTTACGTGAATTTGTCGAATGGCGTAATATTCCGGGCGTACTACAGCTTACTTCGAAGGATGCCTGCCAACGAGATCAATGAGCTAACAATAACATCGCAAATATTGCCTAGGCCGTTCAACAATACGAAGACAAAGGTGGGCATCATGGCATTATTTTCCAGTCACAGCTCGAACTTTTGTGGTAACATCTAATCTAGAGTCAACACGATTAAACGTGGGCGATGACTTTTCTGTTCGGCCCTAAACACATACTTGTAGATTATATTATGCTATTTGTTTAATTTTACTATATGGACAATAACATAAACCTATCGTCTAAAGAAAAATAACAGATAGCATTTATTCGTCCGCGGGAAATGCAGATGTACCGCCTCCCGATCGTTGAATTTCAATATGTCGTCAGTCAGCAATGTGTGCTTCTTAACGCATTGCTAGACGCCATTGATCAGAACAGTCTTTTGACGAACGAAAAATACTCCTTTAGTAATAAAAATAATTTGAAATGTTTTTTTGGTTGGAAGCCATCTTGCGGTGCAAGTGGGTAGGACATCGGGATTATTAGTAGCGTGCAGGTAACGAAGTCGTATTATCAACTGTTCTCTTATCTACCTGCCACCGCCCGATTATTTCGAAATTAAGTTTGCTATTAATAAAAACTGTTCGGGACAACACAAGGTGATTTGACGTCCCAGTTTGTGCCCATAGGTGGGTATGCATGGTGCATGAATGACACAGCATTAGAGTATTGATCACGAATCATTCCTAAGGATCTTACTGATTTATACATACACAGCGCTTAGGTCGATTACATGTCACCCTATTAATTGACATTTTTCCTGTTTGAGAAACCTGCTGGCTAGTCTGAATAGCAGCTTTGAGCACTGAAGAACTAATAGATCTACAATGGAAGGACTTTTTGTCTTGGCCTCTAGACTGATTCTATATACGAAGTGTTAACATATCGACTAAAGCTTATTGAATCTGATTCTACCTATTGTAAGGCATCGTTGCGTCTCTTAGTGTTCGGTGTAATTCTAAGGGGTAAATTTGTGCTTCATGCATTCGTTGGGTTTGCTAGCCGCGTCTTAGACAGTTGCCTATCGGAGCCTGATAATTTGCCGGATAGCTAATTGGCTACGTTATTTAACGGTGATTAACAATTCATGTTCATCGGAAACTGTGGCGCTAATTTTGTTCGCTGCCCGTAAGTCCTAGGCCAATAGAATAGGATGAATATTTATTAGGCACCACATTCTGACAGTCCATTTGACGGAAATCGGAATAAGCTTCAGCAAAGTACCACACTGGCGCTTGAATGAATGTTACGAGTTTTACCTTCAACTCTACTACCGTTAAGAATCGCTTCCGGCAGCTGGCCCTCAGCCCTAAACGAAGTCTATTTATGCCTGATTTCGAACCGTGGCTATTTCACGTATATTAGTAGGAAAACGCACTTCTACTGCACGTTTTTACCGTAACGGATAACACCTGATATTTCTTGATTATGAAGTAAACAAGGCGGACCTGTTTGGATCATTTCTATCGTCACGGGCAACACATTTGTATCTAGAACGAAGTGAACAGACATAATATTGCCGCAAAATTTCTATAGAACTATCTTTATGGGATCACCAACCGTTTCCTTTATACACTGCTGTATACTACAAATATTTTCAGTCAGTTGGTCTGCTTCGAATTATGCATCTGTTCTACTTAAAGGTCCACTATATAGCACACTTCCGTAGAAATCAACCGCCAAAAATCCTATATGGCAAAAATAGCTCGATTCTTGTGACAATAAAACCGTTCATGCTGCTTAAGCATGTTCCCCATATGTGATACACTAATTTCATTAAATTCACGACCATGCCTGCAGGATCGCAGAATTTTCAATCGTCGTGGCAGACGGATCGTTCTGCGTTTGACCGGGGCGGGTCGCCCACTTAAGCCGCCTTGAATTATCAAAAAGGACGCGTGAGGAACAGTACGGATCTAGTTCGATATTGTTCCACTGCTCCAGGCCATCGCAACGGTAGACGGCAGGAAAGAAGCGGTAAGCAATTTGCGATGTTACGCGATGGATTTCGTCGGATCGTTGCACCCCTTTCTGCTACTGGCCCTATTCGTTTTGTGGATCCCGCCGCTCTCTCACTCCTGCTTTTGAAACTCAAGTAGCTGAGTACCTGACGGGGGAAAATTCTTGACTCAATTTCTGTACAGTAGTAATAATAATTATAATAAGGCTAAGCGGCATGCTTTGCCGCTTGACGTGCGCACGTACTTACGTTTGCATGTACTCTTACGAGTATTGAGTGTGGCAGAAAGGGAAGAGACAATTGACCTGTTAGGCACACGCTATAGACCTTGTTATCGAGCTACTATGAGCTTCGTTTAAGAGATAGCACGCGCGTGAGATGGCACGTTTATATATCTATATTGTACAACGTACCCAAGTTAGTGTGAGACTTGAAAAATAATATGGGGATAACTTTAGCTGCTTTCGCGAATATGGAACATACACGCACCCAGCACTCTCTTGGGTACGTATTATGTTATTTACTTCTAGTGACAACTAGGGATGCTTAGATAAATGTGAAAAAAATTTACATGTTGAGCTCTATGTAAACTTAAAAAAGTTACACACTACCTTCCACTCATTGATTCTTGCTACGCAAAAGGTCTTCTGTTTGTATTGGTTGTGCTTGAATCGTGAATTCGTTCGCGTGCAGCGTCACGCCACAGTGTACCCCATAAGTTTTTGCAGTGAATGAAACGACTACATGAAAGTACCAGCGATCATTGCGCGTTGAAACAGACCTGTCGACAACGACACTATCTGAGCGCTAAATCTGTAAAAAATTTAAGGAGAAACAAACCATTTCAAGAATCATATGAAGATCCGTTGGATCTTATTGGGTGCGTTGTCCCATGTTCAACAAAAAATCTCGATCGTTCTGCCGGTGCCGTTATCGGTCCAGCTGTGTCTATACCAACCGTGGAATACAAAACGTGCCGAAGACCCTGAAGATCTAATCAAGACGAACACGAACATCGGACATAAGACGAAGCTATCCGTGCTTCATATAGTGTTTGAGTCGTATACATAGCGAACATACGCTATGGACCGGCATTTTGCGTTCTGTGACGCAAAAGTGCTAGATTTTATCGAGTACTACCAGATCGATCAATTCAATGGGGCTACATTATTCAGATGTCGCTTATGGGTGAGCTATGGTTGTTAGATTTGCACTATTTAGTGAGTAATGTAATAGTAAATTTTCCTGATGTTCTTCTGTCCTAGTAGTGCTTCAGCGTTCTTTTTATTCATTGTGATGTTCAATGTGAAATTACGACTTCGGGGTTTTCATAGAATTTTCTTTGTTTTGGTACCCCCAGCTATTCTTTTTATGTGATTGAGGCCTTGAGATTATTTATTTTTAAGGATAGCATTAAGCACTTATTCCTACTGAGAATCTAATCAGAGAGGATCTTGCTAATCAGAGAGATGATACATAGAATCACTTCAACAGACCACGTGAGCCGCTACGACAACCAAACAGGCAGCTATAAACTTTGATAATAATTCTCTGCTTTTCCTTAGTCTTTGGTAATTGTTTTTACCAATACTAAGGTAAGGTTGCAAGCTTGACATTGGAATAGCAACGGCTAGTAATTCGCGCGTATATAATTTCATGAAGCCTTGACGTTAACGTCTCAAGTGATTGAATGAGGTAAGCGTTGTAGTTAGCCTGACAGGCTACCTGACTGTAATAAGGCTGCACACACATGACCTTGCTATAATTCTGAAGTCATGTGGTTGCATAGCTGTGTACCGTGAAGCGATGACATTTTTTTAACGAATAATGCGAGTAACAATACCTGTAACATTGGGATGCTACTGCCACGCTAACTAATGGTACCACATACATAGAGGTATGAACATTGAAGTTCGTGCACTCAATCATCCCTTTTTTACGTTCGATTTATGGTACGGACGCGACGTACGATATCAGATGCTGTCTAATAGCTTCCAGTTATTTTCCTCTATCTAATATAAAGCGAGGTTAGACTCGAATCAGCGCTGAATAGCCAATACCAATATGAATAAAAGGTAGACTTTTCGAGTAAATAAATTCTTCAACAAAATTCTAAACCTCAACGTGCGGAAGCTATTCGGGCTAAACCTGTTTACATCATTGGGGATATCATGCCCCATTGCACTTCCCCCATTAGCCTCATTCAATATATTTTCTGCACTGTTCGAGCCTTTCCGTTATGTTACTGTCCTATGCTGTTTCCATATTCTAGCAGCTTACTCATACCGCAAACACCCTAATTAATTTACTGCCCTATTGTGTTCTAGCAATTCTGTGGCCTTCTAGCGTTCCTTGCTGTCGGTCATCCTACCGTCCTACAGCTGTGCTACTGCTGACCTATTAAGTCGTTGAGGTTCCTCAACCTTTTTACAGTAAAAATAACCTCTTTCATGTACTACTATATAGGTAGCTTTCGAGTATATGTGCGACATAAAAGTACCGATATTTTCTACAAATTTTCAACCGTTTCTTCGACAAAACACGATGGCAAACATCGAAAAAAATCGATTTATTATCTAATTTTTTTTTATTTCTGTACGACCAAGTACATTCACATTCAGATGCTCAATGATCTATCGTTGTGTACCGACCGTTATTGGGAAAACGTCCGCAACTATCGTTTTCTCCTTGTTCATATTCAGGTCTGCGGGAAGGTTTGCTCCTACTCTAACGCCGTTTATATCATAGTATTTTCTTGGACTGCAATATTGCTGAGATAAGTCTATATGCTACAAATGACGGAAATCGTTGGGGTTGTCCTTGACATGATTGATATTTACACGCAGAGACCAATACTTTACATATGATACAGATGTATAGGAGTGTGAATGATCAGGTGTGCAGTTAACGCAAAAATGGGTTGACAATCAAGGTTGGAAAACATTTTCGTAGCTGTAATTTTACATATTTATCATAAGCCTTGATAAGCACAGATAATTATCGTTCACAGAACTTAATGATGGACATTTGAGGCCTATTGCTTCTTTCCTTCTAAGGAACGTTTATACTGTGGCGTAATATGGCAGTAGACTAGGGTTCAGTTCTTTGTATGTTTGAAGACAAATGAATGGTAAGAAGTTACTTTGGCCCCCGTCCAATACTAGTAAGCTATATCAAACACGCCAAACTCAGTTCTATTCAGTTCCGATAAATAAACAGAATTCTATGATCAACTGACGAGCAAATTTTTGCAATTATCTCTTCCGGTTCCGCAAGATCGTTCTATCATTTATTATCAAATATGTTTTTCTTATGCATTCTTTAACATCCTACCTCCGGCAAGCTCCGAGAACTTCACGAGGATCTTCGAACGCGCCATGAGGCGCTACGCTCAGAGCGTGAGTTGCTCGAGGATACGCGCGAGGAGCTCGAATCGCAACTGGGAAGGCTCAACCTGAGTGAGGCCGAGCTGCGCCAGCTGGTGCGCGGTCAACAAGATAATATTACTGACCTCCAGAAACAGCTGTCCGCCAAGGAAATGGCGTATTTAGACGCCCGCCGCAAGGGAGAGAGCTTAGAGGAGCAGCTCCGCCTCAGCGAGGAACGGAAACGTTCGCTCGATCGTCTACATCGCGAAGCGTCGGCGGAGCTCAAGCGCACCCAGATGGAACTGTCACGTAGTACGCGCAGCGGCACCGAAAACGATCTGCGCCATCAGCAGACCATCCGAGGACTCGAGGGAAAGGTATATATACATGTACAGGGTGAGCAGATTCGTATCCAGCCTCCGATGGCCTTATTAGAAACAGTTTTATTTCAATTGGACCAAAAGGGTGTTATTAGTACATTTTTTTTTGTTTCACTTAAAATGCCTGCGTGTATGTTTCTACTGAACAATGGCTGGCGATTCTTTAGTCTGAGATTGCTTATATATAACTCCGGGTCAAATTGCGGGATTTCTTTCGGGGGAATAAATTGGTAGGTTCGCGATATCAAACGCAAGTTAGACGAGGAATCAATCAAAAACGAGGAACTACAGATCGAAATGGCAAACCTCCGCAAGAAGCAATCCTGGAAAAAGAGGAGCTTCTCAGCGGAGGTTCATACAACGGTTGAACAGGAACGTGAGTTAACCCTCACTCGTGATCGCGACCGAGACGACTTCACTCATGAGGGATTTCGCAAAGATTCTGCCTATGGATCTTCATATCGATCGTCATACGGGAAGTCTACCCTCGACGGTAAACACTTACGTTTGGTTGTCATGCCTATTCTCATTCTGTTTGCTCATGTGCACAAATTATAATGCATATACAATTCTTTATATCTAAATCCTTTCTGCACTGCGCTCGAGAACTATAGCGAGTAGCAAGGCGAACCCCAATCTTCTGTGATAGGGTCTATAAAATATTTTACTAGACGCTGTCATCACACACGGGAAAATGCTTGAGAAAAACCACACGGTCGAGAGGGATATATATATATATATATATATATATATATATATAATTTACTGTACATATAATTTAACGAGCTTGAAGACATTTAGTTTATTTGGTATGCGTTCAAAGTATTCTAATGCTCTTCTTACAGATGAATCGCAGCGCACCGGAGGAGAGTTTGGGCGCCGGACGTCGCCATCGCTGTTGTTTCGTGGAGGCGATGAGCTGCCTGAGCGGCCGCAGTCCGTTGTTGATTTCCGGGAAAGACGGGACCTGGAGATGGAACTGGACACCAGTCGCCCGTACGGCCGTCCAGCGGGTAGATCTATAGATGATCTGCACGCTGATACGCATCGATACCCTTTACGACGGAGCCACGACGATGTGGGACGTGACCGAGACGGGAAGGGTCTGGCATCATCAGCCGCTGACTATAGCAGACCCCTCTCGAGCGCCGCGAGTTCGGACCTTCGTTTTCGGGAGCCGGACAGACTTACCCAGCCTGGGGACGGGTATCTATTTATAACAATATAGTAGTACTATTAGTATGTTAAATATTATTGTTATCAGCCTGATTATGTTCCAGTGATCTCGCAATATCTGCGTACGTCATTTTCATTCTAGTCGAAAACGATCCGACATCCACGGAGGCGATCTCCCCGATGACCTGAGATACACCGACAAGAAACCTAGAGAACTGACTTCCAGTATTAGATCAACCAGCCGAATTGATAGGTGAGAATAGATATGGAACGATTCGTTGTCTATTGGGTAAACAACCGTCTCCATTTGATTCGAAACGGTTGAGGATGCATTGTCTGAGATGAAGTATGTATATACTTATGTATATTTTTGTCTCAAACTGTCTTCTTGTTATACATTTGATTGTCCTGTACAGTATAAGAGTAATTTATGTACTTAGCCTCAATAGCGGCTATAGAACAATAGTGTGATATATTGCTTTCTGCATTCGTTTTCTCATTTCTCAAGTCCTTGCTTTTCTCGTTGTCTTCTCAGGGACCGTTCGCCAATGAAGGGCGAGGTGAAGTTCCTGGATGAGGAACCTCCGCGCGCAGATCGGAACGGCCCTGGGAGCCGCGATAGCCACGGCCTCGCTTCCAAGGCCGCGCCGAAAAGTCCGCGATTCGACCGTCGTCTCGATCTCGATAGGACAGATACGTCATTCCGCGACAGAGATACAACTATCACCACGAGTCATAGAGAAAAAGATCTACGTGAAAGAGAACGCGCTGAGCGGGAGCACCGAAAGATCGGCTCATTGCTTAGTTCACGCGGAGCAATGGACTCGTATGGATCATCGACCGTCGTGAGTGGCCGTGAGCGAGAGGCACGCCTTGCCAAGATGGATGTTGAAGGAGCAGCCAGCGCTAGTATCTTGGGTTCTTCTGGCCCCTCCGGTCATTCAAGCCATACGCCCGGTTCCCTTGTGGCCGGCGGGCGGTATGCGCAGCCCAGCGAGCGGCGAAGCGCCGAGAACCTATCTTCTCTCTATTCGAGGGACGAAGATCGACTCACGTCGAGGGTTCTGGAGCGCCGTAGCCATGAAGATCTACGGGACAGGACACTTGACGTAGAGCCACGTTCCCTCGATCGGAGCGCTCACCCTGAGGGCCACGCCGCCGTCGGCTCAGTATCCTCTAGTGCAACGCCGGCGGCGGCCCTCAAGCGCAGCGACATGCTTCGTCGGGAGGCCATTGAACGAGCAACGCTGAAAAGCCCCTATGGCGGACGTACAGGTGCCCCGGCAGGCAGCATAGGTCTGGGAGCTAGTACAGGCCTAAGCTCTCTTGGAGTTTTGGACCACCAACCTGGGGACTCGGCGCTCACCGCCAGCGATCGGCTGCGTAGCGAAATCGAATCTCTGGCTGACCAGAGGGAGAAGTCCCGACAGCTGCACGACCGACAACATTTCTCCAAGGAAAGGTAACTGCCGCAAGTTGTAACTTAATTCGGCAATTGCAGCATGTGATGTGTTTGTTTGCTCATGCTGAACAAATGATGGCTATTGCTGTGTGTAAGTAGCTTATTATTGTTAAAATATTTGAACTGGCAATCCCCTTTTCCTCACATCATGAAATATAAGAATGCACATTTGTATCAATATATAGCTCAGCGGTTCCAAGTGTTTTTTTACCATTTATTTTTATTCTGTCCGTTACAATAGCGTAAAACAACAATACGGGTCTTCAGAAGAAGGACTTCTCTCAGAAAAGCGTCCGAAAACAAGTTCCTTGGTAGCCAGCGCGAAAGGTTGTCTCGACGATCTTTGGTTGGCTGATGCTGAAAAACGTTTGTTTGGTTCAGCCGAAAGCGACCGCCTTCGAGAGTTCGAAAAGTATGTGCGGTATCATATAGAGATGACCTTAACACCAAATCTACAACTACCCATCAATTTGATCGCTTACAAATCTTTTTACGTTAAAAGCTATCACATCGCCATTGAAGATCTACGTTTCATTATAAAAACAACACTCTTTTTTTAAGGATCGCTCATACTGGTATGTAATAAGGTATATTTGAGATCGGCACGGGAAATCTGTTAATGGGTTTAGCGCTAAAGCTAAATCGGCAAAATGAGCAAAACTCGCCAGAAAACCGAAGACACAAATAAAAAAGCCTGCTGTTTTAAATATGTCTATCTATACATTACGTATTTTGTTATA
>NW_019211459.1:8017373-8101694 GCF_002443255.2 Varroa destructor | reverse complement strand
ATATATAAATATAACGTCTACATTGATGAAAGCATCGGCTTTCGTGAGGTGTAGATTTATTGGAAGTTAGCATATTGTCAAACTGGTGGGAAATAGGGAAAAATTTTAATTTCGTGCGCTGTAACGTCCTGCTCTTGTTTCTCATTTTTGCCGTAATTCTTTCCAAACCTCTCGAAAAAATTTTTACAGTAGAGGCATTCACTTGAACCAATCATTTACATCAGTGGCTGCGGTTTTTTTTGTACTGACACAGGATTCTATCACCAATCCCCTCTGCCGGAAATCTCTAAAATAAGTACTTTGTACTGTCGACCAGTAGTTTAACAGTTCCCTGTCTCATGTTTCTTTGTCGTAGGGCACGGTTTGGGGGTCGCGAAAGGGCCAGCTCTGCGCTGGCTCACGACGAACGCGACCGCAGGACAGCGTCCGACCTGCGGGGTCTTCCTGACACCGACGAGCTCGCACTCACCGTATCTGCCAAGAGCACCGTTAGTCCCTACATATTACTGATCAACTTAATCACTCACTAGTATGAGATAACGTCTTTCGCATATGGTAGCCTTGGGTCAATCAATTTAAAACATAAGACGATTCTCTATCTACGCGAAGGTAACTTATTGCGTGGTCGTAATATATGCCAAGGCAACTTATCGTTACCTTTGCCTTTATTATTATCAATATTATATTATTACCATTATTTTATGGAAGCTGCGTGTTCGAATCCGTTAATCTTCTTCTAATTATTCATCTAAAGATCATGGACGATATGGATAGATCGTGTGAGTTCCGAGAGAAAATCTGCATGGCCGATCGCAGTTCGGCATTCGAACGAAGGGCGTACCAACGTGACACTATAGATGACCGTGCACTTCTCGATAGGGGCACTGACCCTGAAACTGACGCGTTGTTGGATGCTGCCTTGGCCCCGCTACAGGATTTCAGAGCCACCACATCTCAGGGGCTTCTTCGACCACAGACGCGCGACGATTTGGACGTGCGGCTGGAGTCCCGTCCCAAGGGTTAGTACCGATAAACCAAACTGATTAGTTCACATTTAGATTCCTTATCTAAATGTAAATCTACTTGAATTCTTTTTGCACAATGGCCATAGTGAGCAACAAGGTAGTGTATATGGAAAAACATTTACTTATGCCACCATATTTCGTATCAACGCATTTCCTATCCTCTATTTTTATTACGTTGTTCAATTCTTCTCTTTTACTGCTACTACACACGCTATAAGAGACGAAGCACTAAATTGGCTGAGTGACTGAATACGATCGAAATTTCAGATGTTGGGCGCATCCTCCGACGGGGCACCTCTTTAGAATACAAAGACTGTAAGGACTATAGCAAGACAGACGAGGATCGACTCCTGAGCAAAATTGAGCAGGATAACCGTCTTCTCGAAGAATTAGACCGTGCGAAACCGCGTTCATCAAGTATGCTTAAATAGATTTTTTTGCATGTAACATAATTTACTTATAAACTGAGAATAATGTCTACTCTGGGTGTTGGTGTTTTCGAACATTTCCCAGACTTTGATACATAGCAGTTTTTTCATTCCGTTCAATAATACATATTATGCCTGTTGGACTTTATTGGAGAATAAATATTTTTTCTTCAATCATAAAGTTTTACTTCAAAGGAAACTGATTAGGCAATCAGAGTTCATGGTGGTAAAAGAATGAAACGTTTTACACAGATCGTCCCCTCTAACGGTCAGGCTAAGCCGATCCAGAAGAAATTGCCATCTGCCTTGAGCAGGATTTCGGTAGTTTTTCTGCTTTCGTTAGTCTATATCTTTTGTGACATGTTCTAAATTTACAGCTATATTTAAATAAAATAAAAAAAAACAATGATTTTATACTTTAGGCTTATATACGGATGTACTGAGACCATTATCAAACTATAAGCCTTTTCTATTTAGTTCTTCCATTTGTGGTAGCTTGCCGTTTGGTGTCAGCTCCCTCCGTGCCAGTCGTCGGATGCGAATTTCGTAGAAAGCTATTCATATATCGTCAGCCACATTATTTCAAACGATTACAAGATATTAGCGTCTGCCTGATCATCACGTAAAAAACGTTTTCTTCAAAACTCTTCGTTGAAGCTGAACTTCGAATAGAACTTACATGCGATTAACCGAGATAGGATTAACTATAACAACATGGAATAACACCTTATGTAAGCATTATCGTTCGGCAGAGTCGAAGGCAAACCTAAATTTCTTTCACACAGAACTACAGCCTCTCATTAATAAGATAAATCCCAGTAAATATCTATTGCCGGCTCAGCTGTAAGATTGTATGTATCTTGAGTGAGGTTCAAGCATAGGCTGCACGGTCATTTACACAGGGTCTGGGTTAAACTCACGTTTGGCCAAATTAAATCAGATCTAAAGCTGCGGCTTTAGGAAATGAATTTGTCCACAGGCACGCTTCGGAAATTTTTAATTCCAGTTGCCAATCACAAATTAGTCCATTACGAAGAAGATGGGTTGAACGAAAAAGGCAGCTGCTGATTGGGTAGTTTTCTCAGTAACTTGAAAAAAAGGTCCCTTTAATGTCGACAAGTTACGTGGCGACGAAAAAATGGGTACGCTACTTGCTCACAGCTCGTCGCGTTTTTTGCGGCACGTCTTGTTGTATTGCTCTGCTTTTGATCCTTGATTTTAGACAAAATATCTCACAGTCTCGAACGAATCCCTTCGGCGCGCTCCCGCCGCCTGTTACCAAATATTTCCCGCGAACAGCGCCGCCGCTCCATGTCAGAGCACCATCTGATTCCGGACGGGCTTGGGTATGACCATCCAGTTGAGCGCCCGATCGGCTCAGACTCAATGGGCCTGAGCGGAACGTCAGCATCAGCCAAGGATCGAGCCGTAGGCCAAGCCAGTTCTGCGCATGGAGCGGCGGCAGCGATGGCGACTCCTTCTGTAACTAGTCAGGTCGGGGGCATAGTAGGCCCTTCGTCCTCCACAAGAGCTGCAGGAACGCTCCGCGGGGACGTGGTGACGCTCGCAGAGCAAGGTGCCTTGACTGTCGGATCTGGCCAGATGATCAGCTCTGCCGGAGTTGTTGAAACCGGGCAACAGGCCCAGGTGATCCACAGGCCTCGGGCCGTCAAAAGTAAGGGCGCAAGCGTGTTTCGTCTTCTACTATCAACCGAAAAAAATAAAGTCAAACAAAGATAATGATTCACTCGCTCGAATGCCCGTTGACACACCGCTGAATGGTGCTCGTGAAACTGATGATGGTAATGATGAGGAATGGACGCTGTTCATGCAGGCATGTTCTCGCAAATGCAGTAATCGCAGTGATTGATCTATGCGTGAAAAGAAGTCGAACAAACTGATAAACGAGGCCGGTATCAGCAGGTAATAAATATGTAATAAACACAAAAACAGCAACAACAACATAAGCCGCTCATGCTTGTATTATTCTAAACAAAAATGGGGCGATGACTGTAATTTTAGGGTTAATAATAAACGGTGGCTGGCTGGCTGGCTGGCTCACTCGCTTCCATGGTACAGTGGTGCGTTTAATGTGGGTTGAATACTCATTTTTGCTCTCTGCTGTTTGAATGATATGGGAGTTCTACTCTGGATTGAAATCGTTAACCCACGCTTTTCCACGCACGCGTTTAGGTACACTCAAAGCAACACCTCTACAACCGATTAGCGCAAAGGATTAATTAGGACAGCATTGGTTAATGACACATGCTGGCGCGCTTGCCCTTTTCCTGCCCCACACATATCCGAATTGCCATGAACGGGGTTCCGTTAGAATCCAGTAGCAGCGCCTTACCGCGAGTTGTACCCGTTTGCTAATGTGATGGACACTTGGACGATGTTGAACCTAACGACTGATGATGCTACTTTGTGCTGACTGATGGATATATCGAGAGTTTTATTGCTAAGCTCTATAGCAGCAAGCCAACTATTCATTGATTGCTATGGTTCTATATATATTGTGGCACATTCGTACCGAAATTGATTGTTAATGATGGATGCCAATGCTACTCTCAGGAATGATGAGTCTTGTTTGACACCATATTACGCATTATTGAATGATGTAGCTAGCTGGAAATGCTCAAGGGCGATGACGAACCGTGCTTCCCTAAAGGGGCAGCTAAATAAAATATCTGTATTGATCTTTTATCTCCTGTTCTTGTTTCCAACGAAGATCAACTGCTCGATTGTGTTAGTGATGACTTACTCCTCTGATCTGGTTGATTCACTTTGAGACGACTGCGATTTGTATGTGTGTGCGCGTGTCTGTTCAGTTAGCTAAACAATTCTGCGTATGCCCCTATTGCGTTTTTGCATTTATCTCAGAAGCGATAGCACATGCTTGCAGTGTAACGAGAAACAGAACTCTGACATTGTTGGGGTGATGAGGTCCTCAAAATTGTCATCTCATTAATAGAATGCTATATGTTTTAGAGATAAATGCAAAAAAAAGTTCTTAGAAGAAGACAAAGAGCTTAGCCGACTTTTATAACCGTCAATGCATGCTCTCTTACAGAAACCAACTGATTTGAAAGGACCGTTACACAAGACCGTTGAAAAGTAGCTTAATCCTGTGAGAAACTTAACTATGCCTAGTTTTGTTTCCGCTTCCTATAGCTTTATTTGTAGAATAACGTGTATTTTACTAGATAATGGGGGGGAAAAAACCCAGTGATAGTAATTGTAAAGGGCGTTTAACTCGAACTAAAACCCGGCCGAGCTTACCATACTTCAGTCTTTTGCTGATAATGTTTAATCAATGTTTGGCCTCTTTCCCTTTTTTATCCTAAAGTACACCCCATTCTGTCAAAAAGACCAAGACCGAATCAGAATAAAGTAACCGGGAGGCTATCATTTGAAACCTTGGGCTTTCTCTTTTAGAAACGATAAATTTTGGCCACCCAGTATGTATAATATGAAGAAGAATAACTACATTCAAACGTGACGGACAAAATCTGTAGTCAAAAGAGACTCTGACGTGATTTCCCGTCACATTTCACTTATTCGGCCGTGGCTGTGGGCATTTTTTTCCCCACCTACATTCGTATCAAACGAATCATTTCGTTTCCATTTCGAGAATCGTTCCCTCACTAAAAGCATTGCAATACCGCAAGGGTAGCTCAAGCGACGTTTATAACCAGGAGCATGATGATTTTCTACGGAATGACATTCTATTACTTGCAATATATGGAGGATATGATGGTTTCAACAACGATTTCGCCGTGTGTGACTTATCTGGCCGTTATTTTTTTACCATATCTCGACTAAATCGAACAGCGCAACGAACAGACCCATTATGCACCGAGTTGTTTATCACTCGTCAGCGTAATACTCTGATGTCCAATGAAGTTGTTCCGATCAATAAATTATCCTCTATGGCAACGGTCAGAAAAAAATTCCGTCTCTCAGATAACGACATCCAGATTCATAGAGAACTGTGATGAGAACGCAGATACTGCAAGCGCCTGCTGATAACTTCTTTGTCAAGACGACCGCCACAAATTTGGCGTTTCTCGACGTTTTTTCTCCTATCTCCTCTTTCCTGTACCGGAAGCGGGGTGGATATACAGACGAAGAGCTTAGCGTTGTAAAACTCGACGCGTAGGCTCATCAACTATAACGATGGAAACGGAAAAGGCTCGCAACAATACTCGAATGCTAATGTGACTTTTGCTACGGCGAAAAAGCCAGCTGGGTAAATTTAGACTCAGCTGCCAGTGCACTTCTAAAAGGAGTGTGCATCTAAATATATAGATCATTTGCAGCCGTCACTGAAAAACCGACCGCTGAGCTTTTTTTATGTGGCAGGTTTAAATAAGGAATTGTTATTCTCATACTTCAAACTAAATGTTTCAGAAAGTGAAGATTTCTATACTCAAACTAGCTAACTATCAACTGTTACCTAGGCTTCAAGCACTACGTCCTGTATTGCATTCTATTTGACGAGTGGCTTCCAGCACGAAACGAAGTCAATGCGTCTGCCGGTCCATGCCCGCGTTCAGACCTACACTAAAACGTGTCCCTGAGACTAACACGTTACCCAATAAGCTATCACGGACACGTTACTTAAGTCTCGACAATGAACTGATAGGCCTCTTACTTCACTTCGAAATTCTGTGGTTTCCGAATTTCTTCAGTTTGATTGATGCGCAAGAGCAAAAGTTTCAATGGAAACACGGTTTCTGGCAAGTATTTATAACCACCTATGCCACGCGCTGTACAGTTTCAGCAACAATAGTCAGTGATGATTCGGTTAGATTGTAGGCGAGTCATTCATTTAATGAATGACTCACGAAGTCTACGCGTCGTGTGCGAATTGAGCTTGAGTAAGTCAGCGAACGAGACTGGCATGTTATTATTGATACGATCAATGGAACACATACAACATCTTCAGGTCAGATCGCGCGTTAGTCTTCCTACGTATCCTCCCGACCCTGCCTGATACGATTCTGAGCGGTTCGTATTCCTCATTGGCAAGACTGAATAGATTGACTGATTGATCGATTATGAACTAACTTAAATTTGGACATCTTATATGCTATAATGATGCCGAGTCGTTATGTAGGATAGAAGCTGAGCATCACCTTAATGAGTATGGTTGCTTGATTAATTCACGTAGTCAAACTGCTACCTGTGTACCATTATGTGTCATAATTTATCGGTATATATACATAGAGATTTAAAAAAAAAATGGCTAGAAATCGATAACCGCGGCAAACATGGGAATGACTTTATATTTGCATTGGATTGGTACGGTACCGAAGTGATGGAGCCAGTGAAGTAATGAGTCATATGAGCTTGATTGTTCACGAACGCAGCTCCCAACTCCCCAATACCTGATCGAAAAGACAACGTTCTGTCTTCCCCTAAATCAATACGTAACCAATTTTGCCTGATTTAATTTCCGATTGATTGAATTAGCAACAGATCTGCGGAAGATACGTATATCTCACCATATGTCTGATAATTGCTTGCCGTGCTGCTCGAGTAGTAATAACATCGGTAGTGCGAGCGCCGTCAGCAAAGGGCGCTCAGTGAGGAGGCTTTACTAGCATCTTTCGATTAGACGACTGTTAATTGCTCAGTGATCTTCTTAGCGAATGGGAACTTGTGTTGATATTTGTGTGGGTGTGTATGTTAGGGTCTGCGCGAGCTTGAGATTGGACTGCGCTCTAAGGGTTCGCGGACTGAGGGCTCCTTCTTCTGGCTAGAAGGAGCAAGATCTCAGCATGCTTGAAACAGGAAACAAAGCAACGTTGTCATGATTGATAAGCAAATGGTGAATCAGGATAGGCGATTGATGGTTGCTATGTGAATCTGATGATGATAATGATGAGTTAACGAAACTTCTCACCTCACCATGCCAGCACCGGCCACTTTCCGTCGTGCATTCTGCCGTTGCACCCGCCTCGTCTAACCCGCTCGCCGGCTCGCTTGCTTACGATACCCAATCCAATTTTACAGAAGCCCCTCAACCACAGCCGACGGTTGGCCAGGCACCTGCCGGCAACGCCCCACATACAGTTTCCAGCCAGGAGCTGGAGGGTCTGATGAAGAAACTCGAGCAAGACAACAAAGTACTCGCCGAGCTAGATCGGAAACGCCTCGAGAAAGAGGCCCTACAAACTCAACAGCAGCAGCAGCAGCAGCAATCCTGTATCTGCGGACACATAGATACAGTACAGTCTGGCAATTCGGCACCACTTTGTTGTCAGAATGCCGGACAAGGTAGGTTCTTTCTTGTGCGCGGGACGACTCAATCGATTGCTAGGACCACACATTTCTTACTAAAACAAACTATCTTGCGCCTGAATTGCAATTCTACGCAGCTGGTTTTCGATAAAATGACAATTTTTTACAAGCCTGGTGAAGTAGGCGCATCACTATGAGTACCCTGATGGACGCAATACATAGTAACTGATTCAGCTTGACTAACCTGTAAATGGCACAATGTATTTTTCTTCCTGTTAGTTTAATAGCTGTAGTTTAGGTTTCGTCCTAACGCTTATAATACTACCGATTTGAAACATTTTTATACCGCAACATATGCCAATAAAGCGAGTTCACTTCATATATTAACGATAGTCTGCTGATGAATATGCGCTTTAAAAAATAGGATTTTAAAAATACTCGCAGACCGATAACGCCGATGGTACCGCCAAGCGTGTTAATAACAATAATTATATCGATGAATTAATGTTATTATAAACTTTTCATGCGGGTGAAGGTAATGCCCCTAAGCTGTCTAAAAAGTCCTTAAATCACTAAGCAAATAAAATACTAATACAAATACAAACGTGCTTGTTCTTTCTACTAACGACACGTGGCGGCAATGGCACACGCGTTGACGTGTTTGGCAACGTGAACAGCGACAACAGTCACGCTGGTGACACCGGCGCCCGGCACTTGTCCGCACGTTCAGCTTATCCAACCTGGGACTTCAGGCACACCCGGCTTAACCTGTTGCGCGGCGCACGGCAAGCCCGTGGCATTACCATTAGCGCCGCCAGCATTATGCACAGCTATGTCTAACCTACCGAGCGTGCCAGGCACCGGCATAGGCGGGACGCGCTGCGTCAGCACAGGTGTTAATTGTGCCACGTCCGCAGTGACCCCTGCAGGTACACTGCGGACTCAAACGCCACTTGGCCTACAGAACAAGCTCGTGCAGCACCCGAGCTCGTATCAGCACGCAATTGCTACGCCGGACACAGTCATCACTTCGTATAGTGCCATGTCACAGAAAGATTTTTACGGTGAGTGACTGATGGCGTTTGGTTGTTGAGTGATTCACTTCTTGAGAGAGCTGAACAGCATGTTTATCCGATAAGACGGTGAGGGATATGTACGTATCCCCCACCGTTTTATTCGAAGCTATGTATATCTATCGACCTTCTTCTAGCCTAGCTGTTCTAGTCTCAGTCAGAATATGCATTATTACTACCCGTGGCATTCTGCTGGAGAAGTCTGAGGTGCACGAATCACCAAATCTCTAAAAGGCAATTTTGGTATCATGTTAAGCCTTGTCTATTAAAAAATTCTCAAGACTAACAAGAATAGTAATCTGTTGGAGTAACGTCTGTTGAGTAACGGTGATGACAGAAAGTTTCCCATTGTAGTTCCTCTATTTGATTTTTCCGCTGCGACGTTGGACGTTGCTGTCCGACGTCAGCTTTCTTCTCTACTGATGAGTAATATGGAGTCTGTTCATCATACTCTTCAGTTACTTGCAGTACACATTAGCCGTAATTGCCTACAGGACTCATAATGTAGCTAGTGCTATAATGCAATTGTAGTAATCAACGCCCACATTAGAATACCAAATAGACAGCATAAAGCGCATCAATCCACTGATACGACAGGCTGCAAATATCATGCGACACGAAAATTGGTCACTGTTGTACCGTGATAATAAAGAGAAGTTAACGTTTCTACGTCTCCGCTTTTGATTCTGG
Organism: Varroa destructor; assembly: GCF_002443255.2. NCBI lineage: Eukaryota > Metazoa > Arthropoda > Arachnida > Mesostigmata > Varroidae > Varroa > Varroa destructor. The sequence goes on along the minus strand of NW_019211459.1, from coordinate 8,092,229 downwards.
CTGGAATCATGCAGGACCTGCTTGTCCTGCTGTTTTTTGCCTTATTTAACTAAGAAAGGCGAGTATAGCGTTTTTACATGACCGTAGTGCTAACATTTAGGCGCTCTCAAACTCGTTTGTGAGTATTTTTTTAAAGTCAACGATGCTTCCAGTAGTACATGCTTTCTCAAGCACAAGGGCTATGCAATCGCTATTGTGGCTTCAAGAGTATAGAATACAGCAGCCACAGATGATTTCGAGAAAAACAAGTAGTGTCGTTAAAAAGATAAAGTCACTTTGAAATATAGAATAAACGCTCCTGTCATTTCATACTGGACGACCTTATATAAATTTTGATGGCATGTTTGACATGACAAGTATTTATCGATCCATGACCCTTGGTACAAGACGAAAGCCAATTCCTTCCTGAATAAAGCCCGGAATTTGAGTACAGGTCAGCTGCGATCCAATCTTTTCGGGTTGAGGATCGAAAACTTTTTTCCGGTGAAAATAGATGGTCTACATTATTACCAGGTTTTGCACAGATTTTGAAAAATCCAAGGAAGACTTTTGCTGAGGAAATCGAAAGATTTTAGCCGATTTTATCCAAAATTTTTTTACTGAAAATTTATCCAAATGGCGCAAAATCCATTCATGCGTTCTTTCTGTTACGGAAGTTAACAGCCGTTTTAAAGAGTAGAATGTCTATCGCCAACTAGATCACCTAGTTCGATTTCTTGGCTTTGTGCCTTTTTGTACCTTCTAAACTTTTTGAGCGTTTGCATCTTTGGAATTTTCGGCCTGCTATCAGCACTACGTTGGGTTTCGGTTGCAATTTCTTGTGTACATGTAGGGTATTTAAGCGACACTTGAACGAATTTACACCCACCAATGTGGCTTGATGTTCGACTGCTGTACAGAAATGGTTTTGGATTAAAAAGAGAATATATTAAAAATGATTGTTGAGTCGTTTAGTTAGGTTATGAATTGCGGTAGATGGTAGTTATATTCTTTCAACAATGACACTTCTAGTGTACGTAGAACATTTGGTTAAGGTCATTGTTGTTGCTTGAATGCCGTCTTATATACAGAGCAAAAAATTCTCTGTTTAGATGCTGTATATTCAATACGATGAAAGCAAGCAAAATAGATAAACTGGTGCGTATATTCTATAAAAATAGCAGAAAAGACAATCGGATTGTGAATGCGTTTTACCTATGCATGTATATATACGCTCATAAATGTTTTTTCGTTTTGTGAATTTTTGCATTTGTAGACGATTTAGGGGTAGAGTCTGTGGATTATGTAGAAATTCCCGGCAGAGGGCGCTGTCGAGTTTATTTAGCACGCTATAGCTACGATCCATTGAAACAGTCACCAAATGAAAATCCGGAAGCAGAACTAGCGCTCTCTGCTGGCGAGTATGTGCTCATATTTGGCGAAATCGATGAGGATGGCTTCTATAACGGAGAGCTTCTCGATGGCCAGAGGGGCCTCGTGCCGTCTAATTTCATCGAAAAACTTACAGGTGAAGTAATGCTTTCTTCTTATTGTATAACAAAATTCAAGTAATTTGTCTCATTATCAGTGAATGCTGAAACGGTACAATTCCATCTCGACAACATGATTGTATAGAGCCAATCTGTGAGCTTATATCGTATAGTGGATGTTTCACTCGGTCCTCTTGTCTCAGTTTTGGTTAGCTTTGATGGTACACTTAGCAGATCTTCGCCGTGAGCCACACCCGCGTATTTCACCACCTATTTTCATGATAGCCATTTGATTATGGCAAGCGAGAGTAAGTAGATCAGTAAACTGGTGCTGAAGCCGTTTTCGGGGATACGATGTCGCCCCCCGATAATGTGACCCACGTCGCAAAGTTGGACTTGACAATGTTCACTGCTGAAGGAAGAACAAAATTACTTAAGATTAAGACGAATCGGCTGTTTTTAAGATTTCGACAATAAATTTAAAATATAGGGAACGTACACTGAACCCGAACACCTGTCAATAAGCTTAAGAATAGACCGCTTGTCGTTTGGGGGCAAAATAAAATGCGTCGATTCCAAAAATATGTTAGACAGAGCAACTATATGACGAAAATGGTTTGTACTGAATTACGTTATGTAAGGGAAGACTGTTTTGAGGGGAAGCTGCTCGACCCTAAAGCCTTTTCCGGAAAAATATAGGATATACCTACATCGTCAAGTATTTCAAGTGACCGCACATGTCTCAAAAAATGACATAGGCAAAAGGCAAATTTTGTATTTGACGCTGTGTTCTAGTACATTTGCTAAGGATATGTGCAATCATAAGGATTTATAGGGACTCGAAAAGGTCCAGCGTTTACATACAATACATTATCTTGGGAAAAAAAATTGCCATAGCAACACCCCAAGCATTGGGGCCAAAGTGGAAAATATCACGCCATTTGTGAGCGTGATATTTTCGTGAATAGGCGTTAGTTGACAACAAAGCTCAATGACATTTTCAGGCATCTCGTTCTACACCGGTGGTAGTAAATGGAGTAGGTATAAAATGACGTTATCTAGATACAACAAACAAATAAGCTGGTCGATCTTTTCAATACGGTATTTTCGGCATATTCGGAGTAATCGAGTTCTAGACGCAGACATCAAGTAGGGCTAATGCGAGTAGGCTTTAGCCTAGAGCGAAATAAAGTATACATGTGGTACATAATGCACAAGTGACGAGCAAACAATTAGCAGCTCTATATATATATATATATGACAGATATAGTGAACTATCAATTGAACGACAGAAAAAAAAACGGCAACTCGACCAGTGGCTGATATTATGGAACTAATATATTATGGAACTTCTTATTTAATTTGAATCCAATTCGAAGTGATGATGATGATGATGAATGATTTTTTTATTCGATTGATAAAAATGGTAGCTTTTATAAATGCATTCATCTAATACAAGTCGTTTTTCTCATAGGGGAAGACCTGTTCCAGTTTCAGACTACAGTTTTGTATTGTTATCGCGACTCAGACGAAAGTAGCGTGGCCGGAACCACGTATATGACCCCAGATGAGGGACAATACGTTGTCGATCCTCCAGTTAGGATCGCACCAGAAGATTACCACCGAATGAATGGTTACATCGGTAATATAATAAATGTTCAATTCTCAAAAGTCATTATATAACAATAGAGTTATATTAATTAACTAAATATGTCTATTTTTACAACTTCAGTCCTCCTGAAAATTAATTATTTTCCTTTATTACGTTAGTTTCGGTATTCTATTGCAACTGTACGGTTAATTAAATTCGATTCACGTAAATCCGTCCGTCTACTCGGGGATTATTCGACCCTTTCGTTAAAATATTGTTTTAGTTTAGCGCAAGTTACCTTTTTGCAGTTAAAGTATTCCCCCCCGGTTATATATCGCCATAGTAAACCAATCATAGAAATCACTATTTACCTCTCGATTGCAAAAAATGTTAAGATTTTTATTTTGAAAACCTACAAACGTTTCAGATATTCTCAGCGGCTACTGAACAAATCGCTCGAGGGGTTAAACGTACCCGAATTCTATGATAAATTAGCTCCTGAACAAAATTTTCAGTTAATCGCCTATTTTGAATGTGTAGAAGCCCTTCGAATAAAACTCTACGAGACCTGATTCAGGACAGAAGGACTGTGCCTACGTGTCATTAGATATTAAGTAGATAATGGCAGAGAATCGTAAACCGCACGCAAATATTGGTTCAACACGATTTCGATCCTCTTCTTATTACAGCAAATTATTGTCATTAATATAGAATAGCTAAAACACGTAAAGCGTATTGCTGGAAGCCGAATTTCAGTGGCCAAAGTTAACAAAAATTAATCTTGCCGTCTAGATGCTCTGATGTGGCGTATATACAAACCTTTCTCCTACGCATCAGGACATCGAAATGGCAAGATGAATTTTGGTTAATTCTAACCACTGAAATTTGTTTTCAAGCAAACGCTTCACTGAAATACTTTTGCCTCGAAAGACCCTATATGAATATACATAAATTTTCATTATTTTCTCGGTGGTCGAAAATTGTCGCGTATTTCTTCGTTTTTACAGCCCAAATTTGTTGCTTTTTGTAGACATGGAGGAAGACGACGAGCCTGGCGGTGATGAGGAAAGTTTTACAGAAATGGACGGAGCGCTGCCACACTACCCGAGCGGTAGGCTCAAACCCCAATTTGTAGTGCCGGCGCCGCAGCGCCTCGTGTTGGAACGCCAGCTGAACAAGAGCATCCTGATTGGCTGGCTACCCCCGGACGTGGTGCTCGGCTCCTTAGAGAGCTATCAGGTAAGTAGAAAATTAGCTGATCTGAAGTGCCAGAACCTTCATCAAACGACTGTGTGTATTGCACTTAAGCGGAACGAGTTTTTAAAACATACCGTACTTCGTCGGTTAGTGTGCGTGCAGTTTTCATGTCGCGCATCTCAATCCGCTTTCTTTTTCATCCGTTCTATTCCAACTGTTCGATAGGTGTACGTAGATGGCGAGCTGCGCGCGGTCATCCGTGCTGGCGAACGCACTCGTGCCCTCGTAGAGAGCGTAGACTCCTCTATACCGCACCGTGTGTCGGTGCGATCCGTGCTGGTCAGTGGACATCACTCCAGGGACGCGGCATGCACAATTGTTATTGGCAAGAACATCCCGCTGGCGCCAAGCTTCGTCAAGGCCGCTAGCATAACCTCTACATCGGCCTTAATTCGCTGGATACCGTCGAACTCGAATTTCCAGCACGTCGTTGCCGTCAACAACGTCGACCTCAAACTGGTGAAACCGGGAGTGTACCGTTATTCAATTACAGGTTTATCGCCGAATACCGTCTATCGGGTATCGGTACGGGCGCGGCCGGGTAAACTGCTTGTGCAGAACACCAAGAAATCCTCGCTGGTTTGTTCGGTTGAATTTCGCACATTGGCCAAAGGCATACCCGACCCCCCAGTGGATATACGTGTCGAGCCCGGGCCGCAAGACGGTACGATCCTCGTAACCTGGTTACCGGTTCAGCAAACCAATAATCGTATGTATTATGATCATCATCCATATATATATACATATTGCATATTGTGTTATGCCTCAAGTGAGAAAGTCATACCAAATATGCTATATGTTTTTAGTTAGAGTTGCAATGATGATAACAATAATAATAATACTAAAATGATAACACACATTCGACCTTCGCTCTGTACTGCTATCTAGATGCTTTCTTTTGTATTTGTATTCCATGTATGGTATAAGAATCTTTTTGCTAATATATGTTTGTCGTTACACGATTCCCATCAACTAGCGGACCAACCTGGGTTGCCTGTAAGCGGCTATGCAGTTTTCGCATCTGGCCGTATGGTGACCCAGATTGACAGCCCTTCAGGTGATCACGCTTTATTATCCCTTACCCATCTGCTCAATTCGCGCACGATCACTGTGCGTACGAAGGCTGATACACTGTTGTCGGCTGACTCGCTTCCGTGTCATATACCTGAGCACGTCCTTAAGGGCAAGCGGCTCCCGCCTAGAGTAAGTACTATGCAATATTGCTTACAATGCTTGTATGTAGAACAGAGAAGGCTAGCTCGTCATATCGTCTACTTCAATAGAGACCTTTGTGCCTTGTATGCAGTAAGTAGCCTATTCTTGTTTTTGTCCTTAATGTTAGGTAGCAATAACGTTGTTATAAAAATAGTTGTTGTCCAACTCCGAGCAGTACATTGGACTATACTCAGATCCATGAATTTTCGAAATGTTTGCTATCTGGTGGTTCAGTACCTTTTTAGAAACTAGGGAAACAAAAAGTCATAGAAAATTCGATAGAGGGGTGTATTTTGTTCCCCAGACAATCCTATAAAAAGACCTTAAATTACGCCAACTGAAAAATGTTTTCTTTTTTTCTCTTTCATTTGTTGCTCGATCCTGACTTATGATTTATAGCAAAAATAGATCAAACTCGTAAAGGAAACGCAAAATATCGTCATAGAATTATATAGTTATTACTGCGTACCGTTAGTAGAGGAAGAGCATTTTCGCTTGAAAATTCTTCAGAGGACTACTCCTGGATAGCGGATCCAGTACTGCAATAAATCAATTGCATTTTAATACGCCCTAGCGCACATAGCGTCCTAAAGATAAATGCGGCAAACACATTGCTTTGACTATACGAAAAAAAGTGGCGCAAATCCAGCTGGGCTTCTTTGAAGTAGGCCCTAATCATCATTTTTGCTCGCAGTGATCCAAATTTTAGATAATGGCATCGGGTTGAAGAAATTCTGATTTGAAGTACGTTGTGCACTGCAATTTATAGCATATTACAAATGATCCTCATCAAGATCGACTTTTATTATTACTTAGCCATTATCAATTCTTTTTGGGAATTCTGCAAACTTCGAATCAATTCCTCCTGTGCAGTCTCTAGGATGTTGTCGAAAAGACCATTATCGGGCTCCAACAGCAGTGGCCACACCAACAGCATCCGGACGAGCTGTGCCCCTGCGGAGAGCCGACTGTAGAACTTCATTCGATCCATACCTCGACTCAGAGACAGAACTCGCAGCGCTGCTTTGTCAGGTGTCTTTGAAGGAACTGGGTCGAGTGATCGAAGTTTCTCAAAGAGCTCACAATACGGTTTGCCATTTAGCATCGGTGTTAGTAGCACTCCCTTTATGCTTGTTTGTCCTTACGTGCATAATGTATTCACATGGGTTAACATTTATTGAAACTTATCTAAGGTTAAAATTTATTGTAACTTGGCTGTTGGAATGTCGTAAGTAAGTCTGATAACTTTCCAAGGGGGAAACTCATAAAGGGCCCGCAAGTATCAAGGGTAGGTTCTAAACACGACATGCCAAGAACTAATGCGCACGACAAATTTCTTTATCAGTTATTTTTTGTTTGTGATGTTGGATTATACCGAGTTTATTCAAGAAGGTTTCAACCGTCATACGCTATAGAACTAAATGTAAGACCTATCAGGACGTTTATTAATCGAATCACTCACAAGTCAATGTCGAGAATTTTTTGGGGAGAAGTTAGTCACTCGTGCTTCAAGAGTATAGCAAAGAAACTAACTTTAATTTCAAACTTAAGAAAAAGCGGACGTTCTGTGAATGGCTCTAGGTCCAGATATCTTGTCAGCCTTCACCGACGCTTGCGTCCGTCCATGGCTTTGTATTGACCTTGAGTGAATTTGTTTACGATGTTGAATCAAGCTTATGCACGTAAGCGTCACTTGTGGCGTCAAAAATATATCTATATCAATTGTAGTACGAAATGTGCTAGCGTGTTTGATGGCATAGAAGAGTCAAGTGACTATATATAGTAGACTTTGAATGAATTGTAATTTAGTTTTGGATGTATGTTATACTATTCACGCTTAAAATGTGTATATATATCGTTATATATGTCTTGTCCTGCAAGAAGATGTTCCGAAACGCCAAGCCCGTGCGAACACGAAAACCAATGCAAATGTATTACATACATGTCCCATATATTCACATACACAGCGATGATTGACTAGCTCACTCCTGCTGCCGACTGCCGAATTTTTTTTTTTGCACTAAACAAAGCAGTACCCACTTTTGTGCGTTTTATGCACGGAAACAAAATAGCGAAGCAACGAGGTTGGACGTAGCATAAATGCTACTCACTTTTTGTAATGTTTTTTTTTTCTATGGGCCCGATCATTAAAAGTGGAGTGTTTTAGCCTCAAAAGGAGATCCAGGTAGTTTTAGCGTTCGCCTGCGTGCCACAGTGGAGCTCACGAAACCATAGTATTATTCATACCTTAGACACGCACGCGTGTGAAATACTGTGCAAAGAAGAATCAATATTGACGTCCTTGCAGGAACAGCAGATGTTGCGCATGGACGAATCGTATTCAGAGTCGGACGTGGTGGATGAGTATGGACGCCGCATTAATGGAACAGGACCCGTCGGCGTCGGTGTACCTGGCCGAAGGTTAGTTGGGCCCCAGGGCCGGCTGCAGCAAACAACGGGCTATGGTGCCTCACCCCCGCAAGTGGCCGTGCGGTTAGGGCCGCACGGACCCAAACGGAACTCTGCGGGTCAACTTGTGCTCGAGCCGGAAGAGTGCCTCTCGGACAAAGAAATCTACCCCCAGGTAGAAAAAGATTTCCTTTTATATTTAAGAGCATGTCTATTTCTTATCGATAAGAGTAACCTACTAAACTTAACGTAAGGTTATGAATAACTTATGAACTAACAATCTTCCATATGGAAATGTCCATTTGTATATGGAAGCGCTATTTCCAACGTACATCAGTTTCCAATGTGGACTAAAACAACGTTGGGAAAATCGCAAAAAAACAACTTTAGAGAACGAGGGATTGGGGGGTCGAAGTCACTCATATTTTTCAATTTCGTTGTCATGTCCTGACTGTCATGCGGAATTTCCAATTTGTTCCAATACCACAGGGGCATTATCAAATTTTTATTCAATTTTTTTTAAGCTTTTAAGCTCACCTTTTAGAGAAATGATGATCCTTAGAGGAAATGATAATAGGTATATTTTCTTTAGCTTTTATACGACTATTATAACTTCAATCCACGTAGATTTCTATTACGACTCAATGCTGTTAGCTAACTTGTTAAAAAAAATTGCCACTCCTTCTGCTCTACCCTATAAACACCTACCCATATACCCTATAAATTCGGTAAATATGGTTACTTTGTTTGAAGATTCGTACTTTCTAATAAAAAAAAGAAAAGCTGCGATGAAGTTACGCATATACATAATACTCATCCTGCTTTTGTGACATATTGAATGAAATTTGTAGGTTTTGAATCCCGCATTATCGGCTTCTGCGTCTGGAGCGGTCCCGGCGATTGAAGTCACCAAAGATCGCTCCGTCGTAGACAGTTACTCGGAGGAGGAGTTCGACAAGGTACACAAATTTCGTAGTGTTTGCTTGCTCATTACGCAAATATCTGCTAGGCACATCTTTCAATACCGATGTTGTCTGCTGCAACGTATCACTTACGGCAACTACGTCTCCAGCATCATTCGAGATTTGCGAAGCACTTTATATACCGAAAAAAAGGCTAACATTAGTAATAAATTTTATTTCGAGAAAAAAGTCAAACTTTACCAAATCAAACTTTACCCAAGGCTGTTGATTTTCAGCATAACGAGCTCCGGCGACCGATATCGCCGGGGCTCCGGAGGGGCATGGGTCCGCGAGGTCGAGGAGCGGGGATAATGATGGGCCATAGCGGCCCTACGGGTGGACAACGAAGTCGGTGGTTTATGGCGCTATTCGATTACAACCCCCTGACGATGTCGCCCAATCCAGATGCTGCACATGAGGAATTGCCCTTCAAGGAGGGTCAAGTAATTCGGGTAAGTTTTTCATTACATAAAGATGTTGCCGTTCGTATGAGCTTCTAGAAATCATTTCAAGATTTTGCTACAGTTATATTTTTATTTATATAGCCGTGTATCAGTAATATACGCTATGTTACATATATATATATATAAAGTTCTTAAAGGTAAGTGATTTAGGTTATTGCACGCTTAGAAACTGTTCTTATATTTTACACAGTACTACAGTTGAAATCATTCAAAACTCGATATGTGGCACATTACACATCTTCCGTTCGTAGCTAGATTTGTCGTGCATGTTTTGCCCCCAACGTAACTGTGTATTTCCAAGTGACAAAGCGTTCAAAATATCTAAGCTGGAAAATTATTTTATAGAGCTCACTGCACTTTCGACTATCTCAAAATGTCTATTTGTCGTTCACTGCCTCACAGGTTTACGGCGAGAAAGATAACGACGGCTTCTATCGCGGAGAATTAAATGGGCGAATGGGGTTAGTTCCCTGCAATATGGTGTCCGAGGTCCAGGGCCCGTACGCAGGCGGGCAATCAGGTCAAAGCCGGCCGCACTTCCAACAGCTCAGTCAAGCGCACAATCGACCACCTGGAGGCCAAGGACCACGCCGGAGGATGATAGCACTTTACGATTATGACCCATCGGTAAGAAACGTGACTCTGTTTACTCCATCCCCTCCATCGTTTTTTGGGAATTCGCGATTATCTTTTGAAAAAATGGTTTAAAATGCATTATTTCATCGACCTTGTCGGTAAATCTGCTATTTCCAAAAGATGTCTGCTAACCACAATGACACGAGACCCAAATTGAACTTTCATTGCAAGCATCTTTCCCTATATACACATTTTCTTGATTGCAAATTAACGTTGTTTCACTCTCACGCGTGGTAGTTGTCACCAAACGCGGATGCTGAAATGGAGTTGTCATTCAAAACGGGTGATATTCTCGTTGTTCTTGGTGACATGGACGAAGACGGCTTCTACATGGCCGAACTTAGAGGCGTCCGGGGTCTTGTGCCATCGAATTTCCTCGCAGATCCACCACCTAATTACCCTGACCAAAGAGGCGGTATGGGGCCACCAATGCGAGGCCCACCGAGGAGCGGACACATGAGCCATGGCGGGCCTCAATATCACAGTCAACATCCACCATCCGGTCACCCTGAACATGATACGCATGGTCGGCAAGGTGATCCCATGCACGAAGGTGATCTTTATTACGATTCGCGGCGAGGACCTCCACGAGGACCAAGTGATTACCAGGGAGGTGGAGGGCCTTTTCCTCCACGACCCAACCCTGGTGGATCCCAGCAGGTACAAGGTTCTCAAGGTCCACCGGGACAAGCGAGTCAAGGCGGTCAGGGCGGTTACGGGTATAACGCAAACAATACTGGCGGTCCAGTAGCACACCGAGACCCACAAGGCTACAGAGATTCTAGGGATTCCGGAGGACAGAACATGCAAGGACAACGGCCTCAACACGGTCTGTTCCTATGTCTTCTATATTTCACAGATAGGTCATCTTATCAGTTCGTAATTGGATCGATAGCCAGCCTTGACGGGGCAATCTTTATTGGGAATATGTCTATTATAAATATGTGGATAAACACATAGTAAACGACAATCTATAAAAAAAAAAAAGCTTGTTTTTTTCATATTCACATTGATGCCGTTAGTAATTCGTCAAATAAGTTCGCCGAAATCCGCAACAGGAGCATCAAAAAATTTAAAAAACACAACTTCAATGTAAGAGGGGCCGACTTTTGGATTATATACGTTGCGAATTTTGCGGCTCCTATTGGAAAGCGCTAAAGCAAATTAAAGAATACGTAAAGCAGATTTGTTGATTTCTCTAACGAAAGCATGTACACCATTCTTTTGAACACAACAAAGTAAATGAAAAGCTTGGTATTGATAAAGTTTTGATTGATAAACGCGATGCGTCGGGTCTCACAATCATCCAGTCAATCACTTTCGATCGGTCGCTGTTCTGTACGATCATCTATGTTGTTTGTTTTTTCCAAAGCACTCCGTATAATGAATATACGATCTTTCTTTAATACGTGAATAGTCAAAAATAACACGAGTGCGTTTTCTCCTGTTGTTTGCATTGGATCGTCTTTAGGTAGAGGCAGTATGGACCCAGAAATGGCCCACCGAGTTGAGTCCCATCCTCAGCCCCAACCGCAATGGTGAGCGCTAATCCCCAGACCACAACGTGCAACTGCCGCTTTGCCTATAAATGTGACGAAGGCGAGCATCGCACCTTCATTTATCTCGACGCCTGCAAAAGTGAAAGCATCCGAAGATAATCTTATGCTTCCAACTGAGGACGATACATCCCTAGGGAATGTTTTGGGTCGCTTGATAGCTCTTTGTGAGGCAACACCAAGAAAAAAGGAGACACTAGGACCGAAAAAAAGTGGCGGCTATTGGAGGTCTTGGTCCGAGAACCTGCTACTACAGGCTTTCCTGACCGATACTAAGCGAGCGAGTTTAAGTGATTTTCTGCACTTTCTGATATGACGACGAAAAAAGTTTAGGAGAAGTAACACAAAACAAAGAAAGAGACAGAGAGAGAGAGAGAGAGAGAGAGAGAGAGAGAGAGCGAGCGATAGAGAGACAAATACGAAAAGATTTAATGAAATGAAGATAAAAACCGACTGGAACAGTTAATATTAGTACGAAATGGATATGAAAAGACAGATAGAAAAAAATGACGATAAAGTGTTGAGTAACTTATAATTCACGACTGCTGATTGACTGCCTTGTTTAGACGTGACCGCGAGCAAGGAACTTCGGTCGCATGTTTCATGAGGTATTGTTTATTATAATTATTCTTATTAATAACACTACGATGATGATGATGATATCCATTGTTATTATTACGGTAAAACTATTATTACAATTGAAAGTTAGAACTACAATAAACGACGTAGTAAACTGTAATAATAGTAACGATTATAGTAATAAGAAGATCAATCACTCTAATCACTGTAGTGATGATAATGATAATATTAGCACATCGTAATTTGTTTATGAAGGCCGTCGTCGACTAACTGATTGAAAACACGAAATTGAGCGGTGGAGGAAAAATAGCAACCGTTCATCGTTCTACACATCCTACACAATAACGGTATATATACATATATACAATGAGGTAAAATATACAATACAACCAGCCAACCTTGTACCCCGTAACATATTTTACCATCCCAAAAATATTTCCGTTAATCTTGAGCGTCAGTGATGGCTACCTCATTACAATTACACCATGACTTAGGAGCCAAAAAGGGTGAAAAAAAAAAGCAAGTTAGGGTAAAAAATTACGTTAAGAAAGGGCGGATACAAGGCGTACATTACGTATTTCAGACGAAAAACGTTCTAGGCCGAAATAGCCTCACCTAACAAGATAGCGAAACAACTTGAACATAATGCTTATGCGTTACCTATTATATTGACGACACAGTAAGCTACCAGCCGATAAAGAACCTAAACGCAGCACAATTTGCTATGAATGGCGCAGGTTGACCTATTCTTGGTAGATTTTCAGCCGTGTTTTTGGTTCGCCTTATTCGACACCGACTTTTTTGTTTAATCGACCTGCCGTTGCGCTGAAACTGTGGACTCTAATAGTAACGTTATCAAACTAGAAATAAGAAAAAGTAAACTATATGAAATAATATACAAAGAAATTATTTAATTGAATTTAAACGATCATTATTAAAACTAGTACAATCATGTAATGATTAGAAATTCGCTGCTTCGAGTGTCTTAAAATCCTAGTTTTTATCATTGTGATGAACAGGGGTTTTGGCTGCCCATCAAAAAGGTACCCTGTTGTTGTTTTTAAAAAAAAATTCTAAGAACCATACACCGTTCTAAATTCGAAGGTGTTAATCTATTCATAAGTAATAATAATAAGCAGGTAGTATAAAGATCATCGCCCTATCAACGGGGTGTGACAATGAGCTTGGTTAAAGACTATTGAGTCAACAGCTAAATCTATTTAATGGACTTCCTATGATTGCCCATCATTAGTTAACTTTGATTGTTTTGTCTTCCGAGATTTCCTGCAAAACCCGCATTCAGTCAGGCATAGATTGGTATCAATGGCCTTATTGATCTTGCGCCAATAACGCCTGTATGCGTGTCTCAATACTGACGGATTAATTTAGTATATCAACAGATTGCTTCGTAATCATTAAGACTGTAGCCAAAATGTTTCGGTAACCATGTCCCGCTTTCGCTATGCCTAGAAGGCATTCACGCGGTAGCCTTTGGCCGAGCTACTAATTAGGTGTAAACTATCAGATGATCAAGTCAACCCTAATGCCCATGTATCGACACTACGCTGACGTGGGGGCGTCCGAACTTGCAAACCAAAAGCACCCGATGCACCAACTTTACCTCATATGAACACACAGACTATTCGAATCAGATCATAGGACCTAAAACTACGAAACTTGCGTATATACAGATGAGTATTCCTGCGTGATCAACTTCTCATGAAAAATTAATGATATCGGGAGAAAGGGCCGCCTAGGCTATATTTCCTGCTAAGTTTAAGATAATTACGTGACATACGCAAAGCCCGCGAAATCGATAGATGTTTTCAAGGATCTCAGCCATCTCACGTATTGAAATAGAAAGCTGCATAGATAGCTGGTACTGGCACGTATCTTATACGTACACATTGAATTAGGCTAGCCGATGTGGAATCTCTCACAGCTTCAAAAAATCTTGTTTCGAAAAAAACAAGCCGCCATGCTTACTTCTTAGCTTATTTTTAAATTTTCATAATTAACGCTTTTACCGGCGGCGGAACGATGAATCTCATAGGGCATTTGCATGTGCGTTTTCTTATTGGAGCCATCTCTATATACAATGTGTCATTAGAAATCCTCCCAACCAAGGTTCGATGACTAAACAGAGAATAGAAATAAAGTAATTAGACTACTTTTTCATAAAGTAGTGTATAATATCACACGTATATGTGATGCAAATCACCCACTAGGCTATATATAAATTAATATTAAAAAAAATGTTACTTATGTATATATGTAATCTTTAAATTTCGAGTTTTACGTTTATCGCCATCGCCATAAGGCATTCTGCCTTCTAGTGCGAAACGAAATCTGTCTGTCTGTCTATGCCCGAATTTGTCCCTAGGACAACGTGTCCCTAGGATTATCATGCAACTACGCTACCCACTAATCTATGACGGCAATCAAACTTTCTAACATTTATAGTAGTAGTTCAGCCACAAAGGAGTTTTTCCTCGCTAAGCAATGCATAGAAAGCTTGTAAGACTATTATGTTCATATCGAGAAAAACAACTGCATAGCTCACTCATTACCACTTGTTTTTTGGAAGTTGTGCAGTTATAAGGACGCTTGCCTTAGAAAAATCGACAACAGAAATTATCTAAGTACTATATTATACTATAATTATATGCCGTACTTATACGGCATTTGCGCGGTTTTTTGCCAGGGTATTCACACTGATTTTGTTACTATTACGAATAATGAGAGCGATTCGTTCGGCAGCGGTTTGTATAGGAAGCTCCGTTGTGCGCAATTTTCTTATGCTCACGGAATAAGTCGGTGGTTTGGCATACGAGACAAGTTGAGGAAAAGAGTAAGCCGGGCTATTTCTTACATAAATGGAACGGTTTGTGTATACGAAGTCTCTGTTCTACGTGTCTGCGATTGACAAGACACTACTGTATTGAACCTTTGATGTCTGGGGCCCACCACTTCCGTATTCGTGAACATAAGAAATATATAGGGGAGATGGCAAACGGGTACAATGAAATGATTTAGTCTTCAGGAAAACAAGGTTTTACTTTATGAATTTTCTACGTTTTATGTTGTTATTGCCCTGCTGCAACCATATCCTAGCATTGTTGCCATCATCGTCGTCGATGTTGCTACTGTTCAAGTTTGCTTACGCATCGCGCTGTTCATCGGACTGTAAAGTCACCCGAAAAGAAAATTGTTTGGAAAAATCGATGCATAAAGAACGTTTTTCGAACGTCTAATACCGCCTCTGTACAATTACTAACTACCTTCCCCTAATGGAGCCGCCGTGTCCGAAGTGAACAAATCCCGGGATGAATGGGAAATCGATCGAGATCGGGAGAAGAAGAACGTGCAGAAACAGTAAACAATACCGATGAACTGAAACAAACTAACAAAAACTGACGGGAAAAAAGCCAAAGCCGAGCAAATCGTACCCTCATAAGCACATATATTACATGAACATGTGTACACACCGTACCAATTCCCACGAGTCCTAAAACTGAGACCGAATAAGTGTGTCTTTCCCTCCAAATACTGCTATTTCCCGGCACTGTTTTCGACTGAGCCTTCACCATCTAACTGAACTGGACAGAGTCTTATGAACTCGGACCCACGAGTATTGCGTATACCACGACCGCCATCAACAACGTTATAAACGAACAACAACAGCAAAACAATGGAAACCAACAAAAACAAATCGTCGATGATTGATTAAGTAACTTAGGAAATTAATTGATTATTAAGTTACCTGAGACCTTCTGCTGTAAATATAGGTTGGCTGATGATATATATTCATTGTACACCTAAGCTTTGTTCTTCCACAGGAGCACTTGGTGTTTCTTTGGTTACAGTTTTCTTTCCATCCAAATGCCCCCATTGCAGACGTGGTCCCTTCTAGCGAGATGATAAGCATAAGCAAATGCGTATATATCGATGAGCTAAACCCTATTTGATGGGTTGTACAAGAACAGAAGGATGGACATAAAGAGAAAATATAGTTACGGCGTACGCCTATATGCATCTGTGTTGTTTTTAACTGTGCGTGCTACTGCGATGATGAAACCAGATTAGGGTTTCGCCAAATCCACTAATAACTATAGGAATATTAACGGATGAACTGAAGCTTGAGACGCATCCAACTTTGGACGAGAATCAGATCAATTTATAGTAGAACAACTCGACGAACAGAGAAAAATCTAAAGGACCGTGATTTAAGATGAAATCTAAATGAGAGAAAAATAGCCCAGAAGACGAGACCACAGACATAACTCCCAAAATATCTTACTACGAATAAATTACGCATTTGAACTAACCAAAATTAACATCTAAACAAAAGATCGAACTTTAATTGTGAGTAGCAAAATCTATTACACAGTACAAAAACCACATCAACAACCCAATAATTGATAAAATAATTAATATGATCATAAAAAATGCACAATGTATCAACAGCAAATCACATCACTATGACTTGTCAACACCTCTGAATATTACTCGTGAATAATAATAGAAGATTAAGAAGAAATAGCTGGTTGTGGGTAAACAAACGATACAATAGGTCAATGAGGGGCTAAAAAATAATAACAATGGATAGGTGGAACTACGATAATAACAAAAATATTCATACATAGTTATTACAATGGGTACAATATGAGTGCGTACGTAGTGACGAATGATTAAATGAGCAAAGCATGTAAAATAAACGGATATAATCGACTGACAAATATATAGGTATAAAAATAATATTAATTGACAGATCGGTCAATTGATGCCTGATGCGATGACTGATGGCGATAATCATGCTTACATTACACAAACATACACATACATACAAACAAACACATATACACGAACAAATACTGCTTATTCTTCCGATTCCAACCCCCAGCAATAGCAAACACAAAAATATTAAAACAATAGAAATAGTAGTCATAGTCTTTGTAAAGCAAGCACAGCAGCATCATTCTTAATCCGAGTTTTGCCTAACACTGCCCATCGCAGCCCTTGAAGTTCCCTTCTCCATTACCCGCATTCTACTACGAGTTACTACAACTACTAATGTCTGGAAGAGAGCACATACATAGAATATATGTCCTATAATATTTATTACGTCTCGATGATGGTAATAATAATAGTAATTATATACTTTACCGAAAGCGATTGTTAGCACTAGCGTATACAGGAACACTAGACATATACGCGTTAGCTTCTTTACACCCCTTACACGAGAGACAAACATCAGATCTCTGTGTCAGCCTCCGTCAGTTGCACAAGGAAGCGCCTGTGAATCCCTGCACACAGACGAAAAACGTTTCGTCCGAAATAGCGAGTAGACAACCGATCGAACGGCGCCGACTAGCCTGCATCTACGTAGGGAATACGCTCAGGCGGCAAGGTCGATACCGAATAGCTATGTGTCGTGCGTCTGTTCTGCGAAAGTCAACTATGGCATATTATTATGCTTGTAACTACTACACCATAATTATCACTAGAAGTGTCAAAGCCATTTCCCACGTTACATTACACTCTCGTATCAGAAGCTGTAGAAAAACTACTGAGTTGTGCGTCTCTTTTTTGCATCCCGTTTGGTTTCCTAGCGCCTCTGTGTACGTATCGTTTGTATCGAGCAGTATGTATGCATAACAATAATAATCCTAACTGCAACATCGCCACAAAGGAGACCATCGACCATCGTATCATGTATCTGAAGACGATGACCATATATATATATATATATATATATATATATATATATATATATATATAGATAACAAGTAGCTATTAATGGTATACTTATTATTATGATAGAATAATAATGAATGATGAAACAAATGGTAACAACAATAACAACAAGCTTACAACACAACACCTTGAACATGAGGCCCTAACATGCTTTTCCATTTCCTGGAACATTCTTCACCTGAAAGCAAGACCTGATGGCCTGCACTCTCTATAATACAGCGCATGTTGATGTTGTTTCCGGTTCCACCATGGTGCATTAGCTAAAGCTATACCGAAATATCATACGCATTCAATTCGCCAAAGCGTCCCATGCGATAATAATCCGTGCAACTAAGAGGGTTTCGTGCAGAGAGAAAGATAAACCTGAGAGTGCTTTTACTGGCAGACTACAGACAAAAGAAAAGCACTGCTAACGTCCACATACTTCGGGAATAGCTTGCATTGAGGATTTTATAGCAATCGTTTTTTTTTACTGCTTTTTGAAAAGCGAATACTCCTTGGATGATACACGAATTGCCTACGACAAAGAAAGCTGCTGAATGGAAAGCAGAATCTACCAAAATTGCATTTTCAATTAACATTAATATGGATACTTATTGCCTAGGGGTAAGTTTATATATCTATATGATCACACATGTTTGTTAAAGTTTCTAAGCATTTGCTACGTGGACTCCCTGCAGAAGGGCTGATAGTTTCTTGCTAGGTAAAATGATCGCCAAGGCATAGAACAGTATCGAAAAAATCGATTCTTTACTTCATACATCATTACCCTAAAAGGTAAAAGGCTGTCGCTCGCAGGTTGGTGATGGATGTGTAATCCCTGGGACGCAGTCAACGTTGATCTTTTGTTTCTTAGTATATTCGTATGGCTCGTGTTTCCGAAGCGCTCTTCAGCTTCCGGTGGAACATAAGTCGTATCTCCATAACCATATCTCATTCAGCTGACAGCTAAAACACTGTTGTTATCGCCCGCCCTTCCGTAACGTTGTAGCAGCAGCAAACTCCCGGATAGTAAATACTTATTCTCTGAGCGCATTGACACACCTTTAATGCACACTGCCATTCAAGCGAGTCAATAAGTAATGAAACCTCTGGGCAGATGTCGTTATAGGTTTCTTCCATGTTAGACACTATGACGATAATAGTTACCATTATTGTTGCTACTGATATTATGATGATAATTATCACCAAGAATAAACTTGGATATCGAAGTAACAACAACGGCAACAATAATAATAATACGACTAGTGAGGCGGTAAAAGTTGTTGGTAGTATCAAAACGATACGTTGTAATTATAGTCTAATAAGAATATAAAATCTTATAGGTACTTCATTACCAATTATATCACGAAGCCATCTGTCCGAGAATGCTTACTATAATGGTAATTTTATTATATGATTTTAACGAAAATGTTAATGTAGGTCGTTTGGGTTGTGGGTGAGCATCTGGGAAGTATAATGCTCCAGGAAGAAATGACACTTGCGTACACAGTGACATCAAACAGTTTTCTGCCTTGCGCTACTATACGATATCCTCTGCAACTGTTGCTTATGCGTTTCTGCTCCGCTAGATTGGCTGGGAGGCGCAGCCGGACTATTTCATTCTTTTCTAGACGAAACTTAAATGCAGGGACCTAATATTCGACGCGGACACCCTCGGCACGCTGTCTTCGAATTGAGTGTGTACAATATTTAGCCATTATATTCGATACCGAATGCTTCACTTATAACGATTTCTCTTGGTCGATCGGCTAGCTTGATGTTTTTTCTTTATTTGCAGGAACAAATTCAAATTAAGCCGCGTCTTTCTATTTGCCAGACGACAACACTATTATAGCCATAAAAATAAACAAATGGATATCATAGATGATGGTGTAACACATGCCGTTTCCGTATTTCCTCGACGAGAATATAGAAAACAATTCGATAAAATATCACACGTCATATAACGCTCTCACATTCATTACGTATTTCTATAATTGTCACCTTCGAGCCGGGCAAGTAAAATAATAACAATTTAAACGATAGCAGTTGTTACTGCGATAGCAGCAGTTGATGACATTTCCATAATTCGATGATCTTCGTTAGTTCGTTAGCAAATTTGCTTACTAAACTACTGAAAATTTGATTGATTAAAGTATGCTATTGGCGTAAAGGGATTCCGATTAAATTCGGTTCATTTGTTTTTCATTTATCAATATTCTCATATTTACCCACCAAACGGCGTCTATTGTTTACATTGAACATTCTCCACAACAAAGTTAATCACAAGATTAATCTTGTGGTGCATTTATTTTTCGATGAGTTTACTAATTCCGTATCATCACTGGAGTGCCTACAAGATAAAGAAGAATTTGCTTTTTTCATTTATAGACCTATGTGCGCCTCGAATATTAATTTTTAGCACTCTTCAGCCGAGCATCAAACGATTTCTATTCCATTAAAACTCTCCACTCGTTCTTTCAAAGAGGGGATCCTGTTTATTTTTTAGGCCTCGCTTTTTCTATTTGTCTCCTTTATTGATAATGGCCATCCAAGCGTAAGGGCACTAATGTTGCGTTATTGTACTGGCTGAAGCGGATATCAAAAAATCGGCTGCGGTTCTTTTCTGACGGTCTCTTCAACTCACCAGGTTCCTGTCAAGCTGACCAAGCGGTAACAGAGAAGTGAGAACCTCGCATAGGAGATTCATGGCCATCTGCATTTTCCGAACGAAGATTACATTTATTGCACAAACGGCTGTAAGGTTAGTTTCGAATGGATACTGTCGCCTACAACAGAAGACAAACTAACAGTAATAATTTAGTCTAAATATATATAAAAAATATAAAGCATTCGAATGTCTAACGTACGGGTGGGGGGTTGACGCAATGAAGACGTAGAATATCAGAGCGTGGTTGGCCAGTTCCATACAACAGCTCTAATACAAGCGGTCGTTAACAATAATATAGAGATCATATAATGATAGCGACAATGAGGTGAAAACGGAGTTTTGGTGATGAAAAATGATGATTACATTGACGATAGCCGATTCTATAAAGAGTGATGAGAGAAGACGACGAAGGAAGCTTCTTGGTGGTTGTTTTTGTATAATCCTCACACACAGCTGACCATATAGCTGTCTCCCTGCTTACCGCAGTAACCATAACAAATAACTCATGTAGCAATTAAGGCTTATCTTACTTAAAATCATAATAATAATAATAATAATGAAGATAATAAATTAACGGTGAACAACGAGAATATCGCCTGTTTTTAGTTGTATCATGTGAGGCTAGGCGTAAAGCACACTAATTGAATAATTGCAAAAATAGATTAGGTTGGATAGGGTAATTGCAACGAAATAATTCGTGTATATGAAGTACTAACCTAGGCTAGGTGTGACAATAAATTAAGTTAGTTGAATCAACTTGGAAATAGGCGCTCAACGAAGCCCACGGATAATTCTACGAGTAGCAGCATAACAATTTATGTTAACCGGCTGAGTGTAATACGGACTAAATAGCAGAATCGGCAGATTTGATCACTGTAGCCTGGCAGCAGGACTGCTGAAATGATGAGGAAATATACACAGTGCATCAACTTCAACTAGGGTCTTATGCAGCAATTAATTCAGTTGTCTACAGTTAAAGGGCAGCGGTCCTATCTCAGACTGAGATTCAGTAACGTAATCCAAAACGCGATGACGCCGGTAAGTTCCTTTAGTGCCTCCTATTCTGTCAATCTCTATTTATTCAGTTGATTTGAATCGAGCTCCGCGTCTTTCTACTGGACAATCGTTACCCTTCTCCAGCATGTGACAACCGAATATACTGCGCTTGCAACAGAATCGGCTCGATACATCTATAAATGCATTTTGTTACCCCTATTGGTTCGACTTTACGTCACAACCACCGTTATATAAATAAAGGCAAGCGCATGTGGGAAAATTACGCTCAATTGAGCCGAACAATTCGGTTGAGTGCTGTGTATCATGGTACGAAGGCATAGCATGAGTAAGATGTAGTAAGAGTTGAACGTAGATAAAGACTATTACAAGCTACCAAAAAAAAAATTCGAAAAGCAAAGAAAGTTTGTTCTGATAGACTATGTTTAGATTCACAGAATATCGTAATGAAAACAACCGGGACCTAATTGAGCCATCTGCTAAATGGTTTGTCATAAGCTATTGTCAAGTCTATGTTTTTTTTGTGACATTTCATGTTTTTAATTCACTAAAAGGATGCCAGCCAAGAGCTTAGACGTTTAGCTGTACAAAAGCGCCGTCATTACCCCACGCCACCGCGGGCGAACTCACTCTCCAGAAAGAAGAGCAAAGGCCCGTACAGAGGCCACAGCTCAGCAAACTGTCGTGCAGTATCGTCTACTGAAGCAACAAGCAATGGATTCATGTCTGCAATTAGTTCAGGAACATCTTAAGCCTCTAGCTAGATTTCACATCAGATCAACTGTGGCGAAAATAACGATCGTAGCTTTTCTTTACAACGGTCTCCATCCAAAACGAGCGATGTTTACGACTAGCCCCTCGAATGGCAACAGCTGTTTCTACTTTAGCCAAATCAGGCCCGTATCAGTCAACACGGCCTACTTCGATTGAAACTCTTGAAGATCCTTAAAGCAACATTTTAGAAAGAAGAAAAGAGAAAAAAGCATTTCTTACAATCGGAATCGAACAAATACCGCTATCTAAGTTACGTCAAGTGAAAATTTACCTTAGATAGAAGAGTACAAAGCAGAAACAAATTCAATTTACCTCAAATAACGATTATAAGTCCTTAGAGTTGAGTTAAGCTTCCAACAATCATCTTGAAGCGTATGAATTGACTTGTGAATGTTTCTTCATCGAAATTAAGCGTGTAAGACGACTATATTTTAGATTACCTTTTTCGTGATGGCATTAAGTTTGGGCGCATTTCGAGGTAGTGTTCATTGAAACCCTCACTATAACGGCACTAGAACGTATCTATAAGGCTTAGTGTCACGGGTTGCATTCGCTGAGAAGCTTTTATTGCAATAGCGAGTTTAAAACGGCGAATTTATCTTCTTTGAGTGGTTAGATAGCCATCTTTGACGATCAAACGCGGAAAACGTCGAGCGTTAATTTAGGAGTAGGCAACAGTTTTGGACAAATCGCTTTGTACGATAAACCAATAAACCAGTATAATGAAACACCTTCAAGGCAGTCATCGAATGTGCCGATTTGGCATGAAATGTACCATATACGGGCTTATCTAAGCCCATATATGGTCCATTCCATACCAAATTAACATATCCGATGACTACCCTCGAAGCGCCTCATGTTATCAGATTTATGGAAAATAAATTCTAGGAAATAATTTTATGTAACATATATCTTTTGACATGCCATGAAATTCTTCTCTAGAATTTTTTGAGCCTATTAAACCATTGTTTGTTCATTTTGAATTTTTTTCTCAACCACTGGCAATCCACACTCGGACATTATATACGTTCACCGATAACACTAATCGACGAAGTCAACTTGGCTAACAACGTTTAGTTACTAAGACTTCAGATGAGTTCACGGTACAAATATAAAATTTTATTCTTTAAATAGCTGATTTGTATGATATACCTATGTCAACTAGAGGTCAGTTCATCAGGGTGAGAATAAGCTCCTCTATGGCCTACAAGCGTACTAGCATAAACTTGTTTTTGATAGTAATTATCGATCATGGAATCATAAACGACTGACGGTAGCCTAATGCATTCTAATAAAAATATTGAAAAATAGTATCTAAAGTTGATATTGGTGCATGCACTGTCCTTCTTCGTGATGATTCAGCCAAGAATTATACCTAGGTTTTTGCACTACTACGGTTTGGAACATTCCCGAAATCTTTTTTTTTATTCAAAAAAGTCTTATTCAAAACCTACATACGAAACAAACAAAGAATTCACCTTAAATATGGGCAAACAACGTTAGCGTTATAACGTTGTTCCATTCGAGAGCCGGTCCAAAGCTTTTCACGCAGTTCACAAGCTGAAGCTACGCACCCAGTTGAACATTGCCCATTTATAACGGCGTAGGAAAGAGGAAGTTGGATATTATTATTATTACTATTATTAGGCGTTCGCGCTACATCCAGCTTAACAACAAGCCCGGAAATTCTAAACTGCCACAACACGGAAAAATGGTAAAAGTAGGTTTATAGTAAGCAACGCAATAGTTTTCAAGAGGGAAATAGCGAAAAAGTAGGTGGCTCCTCGTTTCCAACCGTAAATTAAGCAGGTAGTAGCTAGCAGTTTGCTAAGAAGAAAAGCACACGGAAACTATTTCAAAATACGCACAACGTGTTGTGCGTAACGAACAGGCACACGCCCAGCTACATAATGGTTGCCCGAAACCGTCATTGATCGCCTTGTCATCGTACGAAATTTTTGTTCAGTCTCGAAAGTCGATGTATTGTAAATTTAATAGAAGACAGGCTATATAAAAGAAGAGATAGTTGATTTGCATCTACACTGGTAGCACTTGATTAGTTATAATCAAGATACAGGCGAGAAATGCATGCACGTTTTGTAAAAACAGTCAAACTTTGTCAAGAAAGCCATTGTAACTCCCTGGCGATCCAGTAGTTACAAATAATCTCTGTGGAAATCAGTTTTCAGAACAGGCTTTCGGACTTCGACAAAATTAGAGACCTGCTCTATTGTTGTAGTTATGTATACCTGGCGCTCTAGGTAGAAAACTTAGGTACTTATGTAGAATAAAGGTCAGCTCAAAAACCTACCTTTTTAGTTTAGAAAAAGAGGCTTATATAGCTGCTTCTTAAAATACACATGCCCCCTTATATTTTCTAAGTAAATTCGTCCTAATAATGATTTCTAAGGACCACAGAAGTTTTAAAGGCCCCAGCTGCTTAGGACAAGTCTCAATGTGAAAAATGCTGAGCTACTTCGTTTCTGAAAATTTTCATCTTGTTACTATATTGAAGTGTAAACAACTTTTCGAATTTTCTCGACAGGCTAATCAAAGCCAAACGCTGCTGTAAAAGTCTCGAAGAGAATCTAAGGTGCCTCAAAAGACACTTGACAGAGATTGACAGTCTGTCTATTGAAAACATATCGAGGCTTTGAAAAGATTTCATCGTTGGTGGTAACCGAGACCTAACGTGTAATGTGAGAGTAAAATGAAGCTAGCATCTCTACATCTGTTTTTCATCCTCGTTCAGTTCAATATTAATTTGGCCAAGTTCATCAAATACAGTGTCTTTACATACATCAAATTTAAATGTCAATGTCCATATACTCTGAGATAAGTCGGCTTTCGTCGCAGTTCTCGACACTTTGTAATACACATTTCCGGCAACTACTCCACACGAATTTTTCCATAAGACAATCTTTCGAACTCGAATGGGAATTGTCCTTTCCGAAGCCAACGGCTCATGGTATCTCTAGTAATGAGACCCTCACCGATTATGAGGTTTATGTAACGAGCTTCCTTTGCCGTTGTAGTTCCAAGATGAATTCCACATTCGTAAACCACTTGAATTTTCTGATCTTTCTTGGCCCACTACAGCTGACTTGCCAAAGGCCTAAAACATACTGTTTTCCATGTTCCACATTGCAAAAAACGTGGGTACGTTCAAATGGAAAAAGTGGCACAAAATGTCGCATAATTATAGAAACTAGTGTTTGTTGGAAAAGGCTAGTATACCTAGAAGTAGTCCTAACGACCTAGTACAGAGCCATATGGTTACTAAAAATGCTAGTGATATATATTTTCCCGCCGAAACTCACGAATTGAATGAAGATAATTTAGGAAAGAATCTTGAAATCCATGTATATTAGCAGTTTTTACACTGATGCGACATTAGTATTGTGCTAGAAATACTTACAGCTTTCAGCTCCTCATGATCGTCTGAGTCACTAATAGCGGCGTATTTTCGGAATCGTACTATATTTCACTAGGATCGACCGTTAATATCCTCCAATTTTTCAACTGAAAATAGGCTCAGAGCAACACGAACCGCCATTAAAAGGTGAAGTGTATAAGGCAAGTCGGGCTGAAAGCTAAACACATGACTGAAAACATACCCATACGCATGGATTTTTATTTCAAGCCAAAATCGATGCCTATTCGAAATCATCCTTATGGTTTATCTGCCACAAGAGATGGCTATATCTTACCGATAAATTTCATCTACATATCTGAAGTTATGAACGTTTTGTAAGTATCTTATGCCTGAAGACTCCGTGTAGCCTAAGTATGTAGTTGCCATTGAGACTATAGTTTTTTCATAGGAATCGCGCATATTTAAGGTATGACATTTATGTAAACCTTTTGTTAAATGTGTTAGTTATGCTTCGATCCGTAATCAGATTTCTACCGAATTCATCTAAAAAACTCTTCCAACACAGTTTATCTAAGCCAAGATACTGCAGCTTCTCGACCACCGTTGAAGGTCCATGCCACATTTTGGAAGCACGAAATGGAATCTCTATCCCAAGTTAAATAATTTCTTTCACTAAACGACAAGCTTAACAAGCAGATGGCTCACCTATTTGCACTTTCATCACTGTATTTTTAGCATAGAAGTTTACCTACGTGCAAACCATAAGTGATTTCCGTACAAGGCTTACCTATTGTGGAGCTACGTCTACCCCTTTAACTGAACCTGTATTATGATTCGAAAACGGCGCACTGATATTTAGAATGCTCTAATCCATAAGGAACTAATGCTTGCAAAAGAAAAAGGCTTCATTCACTTTTCAACATTTTTAAAGTAAATTTTGTTTAAATCCGATTATGAACCAAAGAACCATTGTAGTTTCTGTTAAAATGTCTCTCCGAATCCCTAATTGCTAATTCAAAAATGGCAACGTGTCGTTCTTATTATAATAATCAACGTACTTTAGTTATACTGAAGTAGGCGAGGACGGCCGAAAGAGCGAGGAGCCCGACAAGGACGATGATGGCGCAGACAAGTACGCTCACGGTAAATATCTGCGACGAACAAATGAGAACGTTTATGGTGCGAAATCGATACACATCTCGCCTATTGGTGGTCTTGCTGTAGAGACGCCTCAAGATTTCAAAGGAGAACTCGGCTAGATATACATGTCTGTTATGATCCACATTTGAATCACTACAAAACATGAACATGGTTCTGTCTTCGAAGACGACTCACGGGGTGCACCTACGAGGTGAATAAGCCAGGGTTCACTGGTTCAATCTCCGCCGACGGCCTTTTTTTCGTATTATACATAGTTTTATCGTATAGATACAATAAAAAAAATGATTTTTTATTTCAGATCTTGTAAGGACTTCGTTTTCTACAGAAGTACATTACGGATTACCTTAATGGTTACGGCCCAACAGTAATCCAAGCACATCTTAAAATCTTTCTGGTAAAGAAACTGCATCTATGAAAGGTCCTTTCTAAAGGACGCTTTTAAAGGACCTGATGTCGCTGGTGTTCTAAAGCACTTCTGGCTAAGAAGTAATTTTTTGTCGTTCACCTCTAATCACTACTCAATAAGATGAGTAATCCTATTGGAAAACTCAACAATGTTTACATTATTAGGTGATTCTGGAAAAAGTTAGCAGTCTTTAACCTTCGTTGTGATGCTTGGCGTATCGATGAGATTTGCTTGAACTTGATTTCGTTTGTCGGTCTTGACTTTAGTGAAGGTTAGTTTGTCCATCGATACTATATGCCTGATTGTGGTCGGGGTCCCTATTGAGAGAGTAATTTGTCGCTAAAGATTTTTTTAATATGGCATGCGCCTAAAATGAAAACTTCGCATTTCTAGATAGAGCATCGCACTGCAAGAATTCGCCGCGTGTACCACTAATAATAGTGGAATATCTTCAAAACAGGCAGGATCGTATGTAGAAGAAAAACTAATGTCTATAGACAGAACCGAAAATTGTGAACGCAATTTCCACTTTGTTGTTGCCATGTAATGAAGCCTGTAGCTGTCATAGAAGCAAATCTAACTTTTACGAACAATGCTTAGGAGCCCACTTGGCAGGCCTGATTGCCGCGGAGCGGCCCTGACGTTTTGCTGTCTGACCTAATTCAAATACGTGAAACTTACAACCTATCTATTTTTTTTCGTGAGGGGAATATTTTTCTCGTTACTAGCCGCTGGTAAGTTATATTGAATGAACTCGAAGTGCGAGTCAAACCATGAGGGAATGACTGAGAATGGAAACAGTCCAGCTCTTTTGGAGTCCCAGAATTTGTAGTGAACCTCTTAATTCATATATTTTAACACATGCGGATAGATTAGAACTACTGAATAATAACTGCATTCCTCTCTGAGATCTCTAGGTATTTAAGGTTCCTCTTTACTACGTGCTTATATGTAGAAAAAATGGTATTGGTAGGGGTATAACAAATCCTGCAAGTTTTTAATTAAATATCGTTCATTTTGAGTTAATTATCTGGAGAGTTTCTTCTTTGTTATTCTAAAGTTCGGTGTACTGTTCGAACATGTATTAATGAAACGAAGAGAAAAATAGCGAGTTTTATATTGTGAGTTAAAGCAACGATGCACAGCTTTTAGATTTTAAGTATTTGAAGACAGTGCGATGTTTTACCATTAGTCAGGAGCAATTTTCATACCAATTTTACCCATATTTAAAAAGTGTACCTTAAGAAGCAAGAATTCGTCAAACGACGAATTCTTTTTTGTTTATTGGAGTCCTCAGCTAAACATTGAGAATAATCGCTAATCGGTAAAATTCCTATCAATATTAGATCTAGAAGTAGGATTGTTTTAGCCCTCAATACTTTCAATGTCTTTGACATTAGTTGGCTAAAACATCACTCAGCTCACAGCTCAAGGATACAGTATTTTAGCTCCACCTACTGCTTAACAAAAACCATAGAAAAAACAATCATTGCATCCTTTCTAATTCGTGGGATTCTTAGTTTAAATGAATAAACCTGCTTAATAAATAGTGTTCAGTACGAAGTTTATTTAGATTCATATACTCGTTTTCGTCTATCATGTTCGTCCTGATATTTTGTTGTCATCATCGTGAATTCTATTGTTTTTTTTTTTGTGTGTGATTATCGTCCATTTGAGATATAACTATACTCCCTCTGACGCGTAGTCGTTGTGTACTTTAATAAAATGTCGTCGTTGCCACTGTATGCTAATTCCTATTTCCAGAACGGAGAATAATACTTTTTTTTTTTTGTTTTTCGATTTGCTTTTCGCGTGTTGACGGCTGTTCTTTACGAAACATTCACGCATCAAAACCTGATGGGAGCAAGTGGCATTTACGTTTTATGCTCATTGCCTATCGATCTCGGCCCCTATAGCCTAAGGCTCCACTATAAATAGAAACTTCGTATCTTCGCATATTCGTCTCGAAGGGTAAAATCGTTCGATTTATTTATCCCTAACATCGCTAATTCAGCTTAAGCATATATTATAGTTACTACCAGCCTGCATGATCTGTCCGTTGCAGTTTATACGTTATTTTGTTGTTCTTGCGGCAATTCGTATGTCGTCTGTAAAGCCATGCACTATATTTCCAAGTTTAATTCTACCACTTCCGTGTCTGTAATTTCCAATGTAACTTCCGACTATTAAAGTAGACTACTTACTGCGCCATTGTTACGCCAATACGTGCGTTCGTTCAAGTCAAGTGTCAGACTACAAGCAATCTTCAGCCATTGATAAATATACATTCAACTAAAATGTTTTAGGATATGATACAACCGGCTATTCGATGCTAATTGACCAAAATGGCATTTCTTCAAAAAGTGCGTATACCGTTGATTGGCCAAACTGTCCATATTCGTAACATCGTCTCGACTTCGTCAACTGTATAGGGACTGTAGTCAGTTTTTTTGTTTTCCGATGGTACATAGGGCGCTAGGTGGGTCACTACGCCCGATAGATCCACTATGGTGGCAAAAGTCATCACTTCCCGTTTCATTTATACACTAATGGTAATGTGCCATTTTTCCCAAAATAATCACTGGCAGCTGCTCGCTTTGAATGTCGAAAAACAGAAACGCTGATCCTGTGTAAGCCTGAATATCTTCTGTAACTTGCATTATATATCAAGGTACATAAACTTGAGTCGATTTGAAAGTTAAAACCTTGCATAGTATCCACGGAAATAAGGCTAAGTTTTCTTCAAATTGACATTGCTATTACTTTGGGTCCGTGGCCGTCTCCCTCATCATCCACAGAGTTCAGCCAGTCTACTTAACCCGGATAGCTCTTGCGTAGGATTCCATACGAGCCTTTTCACGTACATACAATAGCATTACACGTACTTTTCCATCGAGTTCGTTCGCTGCGTAGGGTCAACTATTGGCCATGTCTACTACCGACTAAGCGCGCACTTGGGAGATTTAGACCAAAAAACGGTTTGTACAGAACGTATTACTTTATCGTTGCTTTTGTTTATTTCACTCTACAATATGCCGTTCAAGTGTCATGAAGTCGTCATAAAAAATCCTCTACTACCTCCAAATTGTTTTTCTTGTTTGTGACGCCCCTGGGATTTGTTAATTGACTCGAGCTTGCTAATTAGCATCGTCGCTTCACATGTTTCCTTAGGAACTTGCCCCTGTTAATTGATTACAAATGAAATACTCGAATAAATTCTAGTGCCAAGCCTGATGATGTAAGGTCCGACCTGCCTGTGACATATGCCCCAACGAAACGAAAAACGTCCCCTTGTATCCCATACCCTAATAGCCTGTGCATTGTTCAAAGATGCCGAAACAACGTAATCATCGCTATTCAAGTTCACGGTTACATACGCTTGCATTGGCTGGGCAACAACAATAAACAGTTCCACAGTAAACAATTAACTGAACTTTAACCCCTCATTAAGCTTCTTGTGGCCGGATAGCAATTGCCGGGAACTACTCTCACGTACACGTTTGCCAAGCTGGGAGATTATCTAGCCATCATCGTTATCGAAACGGATATAACTAAGCTTCCCACTCATATCAAACGTTACTTCCTGCTGGCTCCGTTTCCCGACTCTGTTTTCGATCAATAAACACAATTACTTCGTTCGACGAATTTTCAACCTTTCTCCCTACCGTTACACTTTGGTTGATTTCTTTCAACGTGAAGCTGACATTTTTCTATCGTTTACGTACGGAGAAAGATGCATTGACGCCTTCTAATACTTACTGCCACAGAAGTGAGCTAACAGCGTACAGTTTATTTTCATTGTTCTGTCTACATGTTCGTAACTGCAACGTTGCACACCCGACGATCCTCGCTTCCATTAGAAATGTGTTACTCTTAGGTATTCTGTGAGAGGACGTAACTGTACTCGTTTAATTTCGTTACTCGACATCAGAAAAACCGAAGTCACCTATGTCCATTGAAATATACCCATGCCGTACACTTGAACATTTTACTAATGGATATATGTTGCCTGTGTCCTGATCTACCCGCTTGATCGTGTACGGAACAGAGACCCCCCGTGTGTATTTACATAATAGTAGAATAAAAATGACAGGGCTACTCACGATGAAACACAACTATCTGTTGAACAGGCAAGGTACAGTCGAATAAAAGCTAGTTAGCATGGCATTCAAGTGCAAGCATTATTTCAGGCCCTGTGCACGACTGCTCCCAAGGAAATCCCTCTGAAATGAACTGTCGTAGCTTTGTGGTTCGGGCGTGTATCATTGTAGCTTCATCCGGTCATCACACTGAGGATTAGCTGTTAACGTACTGCCGTAATGAACTTTACGGAATGTGTTCTCCCGTGAGCCATAAGTTACAATGCAGTGTGCAGCAACCCAGTTACATATCTACCGCTCATGTATTGTACTATATAAATTATGCCGAAATAATGCGACAAGTGTACGTATGCCATATGTCACGGTTGCATGCATGAATGTTAGAACTCTTGTCTTTTGGTTTTTAGTTCATCTTCTCGCGATTATGTATTTCCAGTCACCTCCCCTCTTCACGTTACGTCAGTGGGGCGTATATGTATATACATGTGTACGTCTTATGCCTTGATCTTTTTTACGGAAGTCAAAACGGAAAAATCTTCATGATATTAATATCATTTAGTCTAATAGACGCTGATATATGCCCTATCAATGGTGTATACGTAGACCCATATCTACTGAAAACATGACATAAATCAAGTGTCGATTCTGTGACATGCAGTAATTATGTTTCGCCCACCCTAATATTGATTCACGACTGATATTCCGAACTATCTAACCGTCCGTAAACTGCTTCGCAATGGGCCACACACGTTTCGTCCCCCAAATAGGTGAGAAATATTTGCGTTTATCTACAGATGATCACGAGCGTATACAATCCGTCGCTGCCTTTTTTTTTATCAAACGTATCACGATACCGAATAGTAATGGAAAGCGTTCGTAAGCGATTGAACTGCATGGCGCTGATGGTAGACATTATTTATATTCATTTTTCTAGTGTTTTCAGTATTCACAGTTCCTTTCGTGTTATTTTTCCAGGCGCTACGTTTAGTTTGCAAAGGCACATCTAGTAATTTTTACATATTGAAGGGCGATGGCTTCACATTTCTATCGAGAAAGTTCACCAAAATATGCCCTGCGCGGTATAATTGTGATCAGTTGGTCTAAAAAAATAGGAACAAACTTCAAGTAGCAAGTTTGGCATCATCTCAATGGAAATGGTACTTAATAAATACAATCTACTATAGCAAAAACTAGATTAGGTTCCCTACGTATGCCGAAGATCGACTCGATCATCGCCAGGCCGTCGAACTAGGCAGCGTCCCAGAAACGCGTTCGGAGCATGTAGAACACTGAACGGTGCCAGTTCGCCCTCCGCTGGCCGACGGGTGTGATTCGATATGATCAAAGGTTGTCCTGCAAGTTGTCGCAGTCGTATCGTTCGAGATTTTCTTCTAGAGAAGAGGTAAATGAAAACTCAGCACTGGCGCCCGCAGATAAATCGCTGCAAATCGACAGAGAAGCGCACGAGGTCTTCAATCAGTAACTAATTCAAGCACTTTAATTTAAATTCAACGCGTCGCACCTTGACTAATAAAACGGATTAATTATTTAACGACAATCTTGATTATTGTCGCCATTATCTCGGCAGCTTCGTTGTTATCCAGTAATTAGGGTTCCGTCGGACGGCAGGCGTTTGATGACCACAGCAGTTAGTGACAAATAGTATAGAAAAAAGAATAAAAATAACCCACTTACCTAGACGACGAGCTGTTGTCAACAGGGAATGCAAATATCTTTGAGATACATCGAATGTTCTTCCATGTCCATGATACGTAGATGGCGTCGCCGGCGCGAGCACGTCCCAACAAACGGATACCTCGTGCATGTAGAGTTTCTACTAGACGAAGGTCGTTATGTTGACCGGCAGGCGTCACCATACAGACCTGAGGAAAAGGTGAGTCATATGAGAACGGTGCAAAACCAAATGCCTTCTATCACTTACGGGCGCCTAATACTCTTCCAACAGCTATTGCGTCCCTGGCCCATTCCCTCACGTCCCTCGTAGTCACGAAGTGAATGGTTCGAATATCTGCCAGAAACTACGTCTCAGCTTTTGCTAACGTGCTAACTTTTGCCTTCTCGGCGCAGTTGGTCCATTTAAGGTTAAGCAAGGTACGAAGATTTAGATTATAGGGACTCGGGCTATCGTCTACTAACAGCCAGTTATATGACCTACCTGTATATGGTCATCGTCACAAAGGAAGAGCGAGCGTTGGCATATCTCGAGACTAAGAATCGAACCGTTGATGCTGATATCCCCAGGGCGACTGCGCCTGCCTGCTGCGTTGACGAAGAAGCCCATTTCTGAAATATATAATTCACTGGTAGTGATTATTTTGTCAGCTTTTCAAAATATTTTTTACTGGTATAGAATGTGTACATGCAATTTTGCTTTCTGAGCTCACTCTTTTTGGGTGGTGTAAATGTTTTGCTCTGCCTAGGCTATTGTTGTTTTGGTACTTATAGTAATAATCGATGAACAGCGCTGACCTTTGCATGCGATAACGTATTCGGTGTGAGGCTCAACTTCAAGAATATAATAGGGTCCCTTAAAGTTTGCGAACAATGCCAGAGACTCATCGGTGACGTCAAGAAATTCACGGACCTGTATACAGCATCAAAACAAATAATTACGTGTATTTCAGCCAGCACAGTAAAGGAGCTGCACTTACGAGTGCCGGCGTAACGGGCACGTGGTAACTTAGCAAAATGTATAGACGTCAATTATATGGTATAACGTCAATTTGAGCTGAAGCTACACGAGAAGATACTAAACGAAACTATAATACCGAGTGTCTCAATTTTATTGTCAAAATTTAGCTTAGAAAATGGCATTACATATTGATGTTGCATATGTTGATAACACGCCATATATAGAAGCCACGTTTACTTTCTATATACCTGATGGTTGCGTAGATTTAAAGCGTAAATTTTATCACTGCTGAATAGCACATTTGACGGCGTAATTTGAATCGATGAACAGAGATTCTCGGTCTCTAAACGACGTTCCACGTCATATTGAAGGGTCTCAGTTTGGTAACGAAGTACAACTAGCGCTTCTGTCGTGCTCACAACCAACACACAACCGTCCTTGCTCACTCTATGGACGAAGAAAAGACACGTTATTCTGCCCTGACAAACAACGTGACGAAGCAGATATATGGTATAGCAAACTATGGTCCTGATACTAAATACCGTTTATTTTAGCATTTCAAATGAAGATTTGCGCGACCGACTTACTTGAACACAGAGCAATTTTCAATGCTTCCATGCTGGGCGAGGCTGTTGGAAGTCTTGCCGACGGCAGAGTGTCGATTGGTCCCAACCCGGCTGTCGTGGTGTCCCTTGGCATCTTGGCGACAGGCAGCAGTGGCAAGGCCAGCGCGAACACGAAGGAGGTTTACCGGCGGGAGATCAACATCGCCTTCGCAATGCATCCAGTCACGGAGATCCGACACTCGACACCAGACCAAGCCACGTTTGCGGGAATCTGTAAATCATCGAATTCACAGGATACCAAACATGAAATGGTCAGGTATGCCATAAGAGTGAACTAATTATGTATGTATGCTGCAGTCTATTCTAGGCGTATAGTACAGGCTCCAAACGAAGACTTACCGATAGCTCTGATCATGAACGAAAACGATAGACTGACAAAGTGTGATTGATATATTCGGTTCATACGGTTGAACGCAGTACGCACCTACAATCATTACGGCGATGTTGAAGATCTCTACGAGATGTATCTGAAAAACGGGAGGAACCCCTGCCACAGCACGCCGCAGAGTTCGAGCCCGTCCGTCCACAACCATCAGGCCGTCGGCCCCTCCAGCCAGTAGAAGATCGCCGTCGGAATCAACCTCCCATATGCAATACATAGGTCCGTAATTATCGGCAAGATCGGCTATACGACGAGTTATACTCTTACTCTGTAGACGAACCGACAAGGTATTAATACATTTCTTTATTCCTTTGCTTATTCACGACAAAAAAAAATATTTCTAAGATACTATTCAAATTCGAACGTGATATCTCGAATCGTAAAGGCTTATGGAACTTGTGCTGAGCTCTTTTCTTGTTGGTATGGATTTAAGATTTTTAGATAAATTCCGACCAATATTAGATACCTTCTGTTTTTGTCTGCCACTAAATCGGTGCGCGCCCTTACCCCTTTTGAGAAGCGTTCGATTGTATTTTGGATCACGTCATGCCAAAGCCGTTTGTCGGCGACTCCTTGGAAAAGCATGTAAAGAGGTCGACGAGGCTCCTGATCTCGGCTTCGTACAACGAGTTTAAGTACTAGTTCGGTGTTGACACCTTCTCGCAGTTCGGATCGAAGAACGTCCCGATCGAGATACATATGAGTCTGGCCATCACCCACGAGATTGTACCTTGAATATGTTTTACTGCCCACATGTTATCTTGATACGCATATCGCCCGTACTATAACGGTGATTAGTTATCTAGGGAAAAAGCCTCCAGTGTTTTAAGCTTTGAGTGTGGTATTCTGAAAAATATTGCTAGGAAGGGTGTAAAATAAAGTGAAAAGTGGTCATTAGTTCTACAGGATGTCTGCAAATTGTAATATTTACTTATCAATAGCCTCAATCTGGTCACCTCCTGGTATAAAGCTCTTGTCAAAGATGTACAGGACGCCATCATCCAATACCAGGTAGGCTTTCTCCCACCCGAGTTTTGGGCACCCGTTTCTATAGAAATGAAGGAAAATAAAATGAAGACAGCGTCAGTAATTAGTGTACATAATTGTTATAACACGATTGCTTTATCTTCTCTAACCTAGCACTCAACTCAAAATTCGAGCTTTTCTTAATGTCAAGTGATTCTCTCTAGATTGGCTAATGCAACTAGCTTTTCAGAGACGGAACCCTCATCCTAATCTGCAACAGAGATAAACTTCACTACTAAAAAGGGATTGTGTTTAGAAACTATGTGCACTAAAATCTGAATTGTACTGGTTTTTGCCTTTACCGGACGCACTTACTTCGGTATCTTTACGTAACCCTCAGGATGCTCAGGGTTAAATGACGCATTTTTCACGTCACCTGCAAATCGTACAGCCTTGACAACCTCGTATTCCCGCAGCAGTTCCCGCGGAAGGCCGCAAACCGGTGGGGCCTTCTGAGAACAGGTCACATGGAACGAGTGCTCACACTCCTGGCAACTGGATACGGGAAAAATTCGTAGACACGGAAAAGACAAAACGATATAGATAACTACGTACTTGCTTCTATCTATCTATCTAGAATTATTAGATTAAAAAATTCAGAGAATTTTGTTCAGATCTCAATTACGGGGGGTAATTTCAATGAAGAATTCTACTATTAGAAACATGAATATAAATGAAAAAAAAAAATAGTGATATCAGGAGTCGTTACTTGTAAATACTTAGTGAGTAGATTTCTCTTAGTAATCGATAGATACCGAGCCTTTGAAAACGTTCTTTAATGCATGACAGAAGCGATACATAGAAACTCACTGCAAAGGGGTTTGGAGATCACACTTACACTGCAACTTTGGTGCCTACAGTCAGTGATCGTGAGCAAAGATCGCATTTTCTATTAGTATAGGCAAGAGAATGGCTGAATTTGTGCGGGATATTATGCGATACGCGATTAGTAGGAACGCCTTCCGTGGCTCGAGATACGGTTCCTGTAGGCACAGCAGCCATCATAAGCGCCTGATTGGACATTGGTGATTTGGCCAGTTCTTCAGCGGCGCGCAGCTGATTCGGAGAACACAGGTTCACCTAAGAAAAGCGCAGGGTTTCGTGTTGATATAAGATCGAAAATTGCATTTGTCAAAGCTAAATTTAGTATGGGTCCAAAATGGGGCAGATACTCACGGAATTCGATGATGACGGTGATCCCGAATGCCCCCCGTGCGGTCCGCTATTTGTGTTCGTGTCATTTTGGCTGCAATCGCTGAGACTGGAACTCGCACTATCGAGTCCGTGTGACTGTGGAAACGGTGCTAACACGCTGCTGCCAGCACTGCCACTGCCGCTTACCGTGCTACCAAACGAGGCCGACTCTTGAAAGCTATCGATCAGTAGGGGATTTGAGGTTCGTTAGATAGAAAAGGTTCGTTAGATAATGGATTCAGAATTAGAGGGAAATTTATTAGATAACAGGCAAGGAACAATGCGAAGGCGACAAGGTACAGGTAGTCTAGACATAAAACGAGCTGAAGATATTATGTTTAGGTTATTTGGTTATGATTTTGTTATCTATCAATAATGTGAAACCAATAAACGTGATGTTTAGGAATGCTCGTAACGTATGACTTATGGGCGCAAAATTTTACATCTATTAATTTGTAGGGGGGCTTCCATCTAATGAGAAGTATTGATTTTAAGACATTACTCCTATTTTAGTTATGTAATATTTATATACGTATCTTTTTGAACTTTCATGAAAACACCCGTCAATGAGTTCGTTTAGGTAATGAGTTATATGTTACCTAGTTACCTGTTAGTGTTATTGTCGCGAGTGCCTCGACGAGCTCGATAGGCTTTGTTTTTCTCCTCCTCAATAGTAAGTCGCTCACGAAGCATCATGACTTCCTGACGGCTTTCATCGAGGTCATGTTGAAGCTTACGGATCTTTGATTGCTGTATAAAAAGAACGATATGCACAAGCTATCATGTGCGATAGGTTGCCGTGTGAATTTACTCAGGTAAACAATGACGAAACATGCATTAATCATTTCACAGATGTGAAAACTAGCTTAATCATTTGTTTAATATAATCAAAGAACCTAAACTCGCCTGTTGATTACTTCCAACGTTTCCATCTTTACCGGAACCCGCCTTATCTTCACGATTTTTGCCGACAAATCCAAACAGTCCACCGGTCTTCTTAGCACTCGCTTTCTCGAGCTGCTCCTTAAGCAGATCAACAACCTACAATAGACCAACGACGGATGTGCCGCTAATATCGGTAGTCAAAACGAGATGTTTCGAGTGCCAAACTAAAGCGTTACTTCAAGCAAATGCTGGTAGCTTCGTACAACAATTTGCCAAGTGCAACAATTTAGACCCAGGATATTTTAGGCTATTAACGAAGACATATTAACAGAAATTGTAAGAAAAAAGCATTATTTCCATCGCTAATAAATACGGTACTACAATGTAACGGCATAGTTCGTGTTTGTCATCAAAATTCGAGGTGCGGTAACGTGTTTAGTTTTATTGTTAAATTGTCTTCTATATTCTCTCTCACCTTAGCATACTGTTGGAGCTGACCAGTAATTCGCACGACAACCAATTGGTGTTCCATCGTCTTTCGATCCATCTCTGCCAACAAGCTACGATGGCATTCGTCTTGGTCCTGTACACGAATGTTGACGTCTTCAAGCTGTTCATTCAATTGGACCATATTTCGGTTAAGATTGTTTATCGTTGTTATATACTTCGTTGTCTCCCGTTTCAGGGTCACGATCTCGTCTTCAAGACTGTTGATCGAGCGGGCTTTGACCTTGAGCTCGGCCTGGACCAGTGTTAGCTGTTGGGCGAGCTGCTCTCGCTGTGCGGCTTCACGACGGTGCGCCTCTTCAGACTCGCGGAGTGCGCCTTGTAGGGAGTCCCGCATATCCATGGATACCGATTCCCTTTCGGCCATTTCCGCTCGAAGGCTTTCGACCAATTCCGGAAGAGGCTCAAGGGAGGCTTTTTCACGACGTAGTTTCGATACCTGATCACGTAGTGATACGATCTCACTGCAATGAAGATCGGAACAACATTATTAAGCGGAGTTAAATATTATGACTGGTGACGGAAGTGGATCACCAGACAAAAGGAGTACCGTCTTGGAAACGAAAAATGTGAATAAAGTTACGACGATCCTATTAAGAGAGACTTTCACAATACTATTCCGTTCTAGCTTCATTCGTTTCGTTAAATTATTTACGGATAGTCCGTCACATAGCATTGAGCCAGCTGGATGCAATATTGCAAACACTAGACGTCGCGGAAGTAGAACTCGGCCTACACGACTTCAACTTTCACAGCCCGAGGCTACGGCTATTCCACTGTGGCCTCAATGGCCATGTAAACCTATAAAGGATAAAAGACGATTCTTTGTTATCGACTAATAGTAATAGTAATGAAAGGGTGACCTACGTTTTGTTTTGCTCAGCCTCATCGTTAAGTCCATTCATGAGATCTCCTAGCGATGAGAACTCACGCTTCCAATTCTCATTCTGCATTTGTTCCTAGAATTGGTAAGAATGTATTAAGTGCGTTGTGCTATCTACGGCCCAGTCGATTGCGTGCATCTTCCTGAATTAGTAGAGGATTATATTTTACGTACCTATTTAGTGCAATTACGAAGAACAGAACACGAGAACGGAAAAACCAAGAAGATATTTTCTATTACAATTAATATGGGTTTACTGTATGTTAAGAGTGAATAATTAACAGGAGTTCAGCAACCTGTAAACGACGCTTAACCGTTCAAAAGTATGCACATTATAAAAACTGGAAGTATTTTTCATCTAGTAAAGCTATTTCGCCAATCTCTTAACCAGTTTCAACCAATATAATAACCACTCATACTAAAAGGTTTGAGCCTAACCTGCTTAAGGCTCTTGCGCGTCTGTTCGAGCTGCTTCAAAGCGTCTTCCTTTCGACGATTAGCCATTTCTGCGTCCTTCTCAAGCATCTTGCAACGAAGCGTCAGTTGACCAATTTGATCAGAGACAGTGGCAAGTTGCTCCTTAAGATCCTGTCCAAACCAACCAGACGAATTAAATGATCCCCGTACGACATAAAATAATTATATCTAGATAAATGAAGACACTCAAAATGTAAATGAATGCGACGACTCACATTTTGTGTGCTTGTGGTGTCGGTGAGCACCCTAAGGCGCTCCTCGAGTCTGGCTCGTTCACTATCAGCAGCTAAGGCGTCTTGTGCTGCGGAGTCCGCAGCTACAGTTGCCGC
This sequence comes from Varroa destructor, assembly GCF_002443255.2. Lineage (NCBI taxonomy): Eukaryota > Metazoa > Arthropoda > Arachnida > Mesostigmata > Varroidae > Varroa > Varroa destructor. The sequence goes on along the minus strand of NW_019211459.1, from coordinate 8,051,888 downwards.
TTCTCGTGCTTCGTTTAGTTGCGTTTTCAATGTCTTAAACAAAGTTACATAAGCAAAAGGTAATTTAAAAGCTGAATCGGTCTTTAACAAAGTAAAGATATAGCCACAGAACGTGTTTTTCTTCAGTGCACCAATAACAAACAAAATGCATGTATTGATTTACGCCTAATTTATGCACACACTGAAGAATAAAAGAGGCCACCGTCTTACAGCTGAAGAGGGTTTTCTTGTTTGGCGTCCACTTTTGTGGGTTCTACTACGTTTTAGGTAACAACGATTAGGTTACTGATGTTTCAGGCATTGCTATAGTACGTTAGATTCACGAGAAAAATTGTGCACTGACTAAGTATTTAGGATTAGTATTCAAAGCGCAACAGACCAACATCTGGGTGCCCCGAATGAACAATATTGCACCTTTCGATAAACTTCTTGTACATACATGAATATTTGGCCTTTCAACCTCTATGTCAATAGAGTATCATGTAAACGACGTTGAAATTAGTTGTTCAGCGTACACTGCGAAAGCTCTGTTACTCAGTCAGCAGACTGGCAAACTTTCATTGATGACCAAAAAGGTTGGACCTAAGGTTGTCTATTAAGACACGTTCATACACGATAATGAAAAACAAAAATACTCTATAAGACAGGTAGACCTTGAGTGGCAAAAGTTCATAAAAGCTTTGGAAGCAATTACTTCCACAGGCCCAAAAAATGCGGAGCATAAAGCTGATGCAACACTTACGAAGCTAGTCGTGACCCCATTAGATCTTTCGTACTTCTATTATCAGAGATTCACACTTCCATAAGAAATATATATATAGCTAACCTAAGCTATATATATATATATAGCTTAGGTATCAAAGCTGTGTTAATGTATACAAGGCCAGTATGAAATTTCGGCCTGAACAAGAATAGTTTCTAGTCAGTCGTGAGACGTTCTATAGACCGAACTTCATAAAGAGTCATCGTAACACACACGTACCCAAAAGCTTCAGCTTCTAAACATCGCCACGTTCAATCAAATGCACAGAGCCCACAATAGCATGAATCCTAAAATGATCCGATTGATATTAACTCAATCCAAGCGCAACATTTTACTAGTATGTACAGTTAAGAGCCATTTATAAATCTATTTTTATATATAAAATTTATAAATAAAAATATAGGAAGCTTCAGGTGTGCTTAAACAATGATTCTCATGCCATGCTACATTTGTACTTTTTGAATAAAGTGTTTGAATAATGACAACAATCATTTTCTTAGTGAAATGTAAATATAACCTTGCACGTTTGAAAGCTTTCTTTAATTCATAGGTTTTAGTTTTTCACACAATTGGTGTACACGGGTATTTTCTGTACATTATTTCCTTTAAACACAGCATACTTTTGTTGTACTTATTTACATTCGGATCAGCACTAACTTTAAAGAAAGTGGAAACATGTTGAATGGCAGGTTCACCATACTTGACTTCAGAACAGTTTATAGTTACTTTTTCGGTTCCGTCCTTTTCTTACAAAATACATCGCTGGTTGTATTGCAAGCTTTTTTGTATCGCAATTTCATTTATTACAAATAAGATATCTGTAAACGAATAGAGGAATTGCCAGGTGTTAGTCGGCTGACAGCTTGGGCACGGCGTATTCGTGGCCTTCTCACCTCTTCCGCTCGAACACGTTCGTCTAGGAGACATCGAAGTTCCTCGACCTGTTGCCGAAGTTGCTCACTCTGATCGGCCGCACCTTTTAGTGCTTTCGCCTCACGAGTGGCTATACGAAGGTCTAATTGCAGCTCTTTCAGTTCCTCGTTCCGCTTACGTAGATCGACCGACGTGTCTAACCATCTGTTCAATCCGAAATGAAATATAAGTCGGCGTAACAACAAAGCATGAACCAACATGCAATAATATAGCTATTTAAACAGCATGTTATGTTTTTTTGTTTTGTTTGAAGTATATTTGAAGCATGCTTCAACAAAACCATGAAACATCCCGTTAATATCCTGTTCAAGACGCCTGTACAGTAAATTGCCGCGTATTCCGCGCGTAAGGTCAATTAATTTACCTATTCAACAGTTTTTTAAAAAGTTTGAGGAAAACCTCTACGACCGGCATCGTCTGAGCATCCTTGTATTGTGTGGGTCGACTGAAGCGCTCTAAGGCGTTTGGATAAAAAAAATAGATTCGTCTAGCCCAAGTGTGAATCTAGTTGGGCAGAGTTAGCTGTGAGCACCCCATTCGAATGAATGGATTTGTGTCTGCTCAGTCCGCGTCGCTTAGAGCTTTTGCCGGAACTACTGCGTACCTGCGTTTGTTGATTTCTTGATCTTCTTTGGCCTGACTAAGCTGTTGTCTAAGAAGTTTGTTTTCCTCGACACAGTTGCATATACAACTGGCAACCGTATGAAACGAGTTGTTCGTCGAGGCGCGCGAGGAGACCATTGAGAGGCGCTGCTTTTTTTCATCGTCCGTAAGTACCACGGCTGAGACACTGTTGTGGTTTTCAACAGAAACAAAATGTAGACGAAAAATGTATTTGAGGTAATCCCCGGTAAACTGTGCGGGCTTTTTTAGGAATAATGATTGTAACTATTATTACTATTAAATATTATTATTATTATTGCTTTAGTTTCTCGAATTAGCCCACTAAAACACTAGGATTCTCGTTTTCTAAACGGGTCCAGGTCATAATCGCCTTAATTATTTTGTTTCCTGTATAGCCAACGTTGAGGACGAGCCATACAGCCATTAGGTATATCAACTGTCGAGGTAGAGAAACTTGCGTTCCTAGCTATGGTCCCCAAGAGCTTTTACCTGTTTCTGTTTGCGTCTAGTGCACACGGGTCCTCAGTCGCATTGTCAAGGTTGATCGTATAGTCAGCCAGATCACTAAATCGAACTGATCTTCGTGGTTCCACATCATCCCGCTCACCTCCAGCGGTCATCTTTTCGTCACCTTTACTTTGCTCCGAGGTACTTACGGCACTCTGTCGTTGTTCTTCGAGTTGTCGTTTAAAAGCTGCTAACTGCAGTTCAAGTGAACTGCAGGTAGAACATGGCTGTTGAAGTTTCTTTTCATCGAGTTCCTCCGTCGGTCTTGGGTCTTGCAGCTGCACTACCTGGCAAGTAAGTTCGACAACTTGCATTTCAAGACGAGCGTTCGTCTCTTGAGCCTTTTGTAGCTTGGCGCGCAGCTGGCCGCACTCAATAACCAGCTGCTGGCTAGCTGAATGAGTTTCACACAAGTCCTCACCATTCTCTAGCTGACTTGTGCCATCGTTAACGACACTGCTTCGGAGTTCGGTTTCTAGCTCGGACACCCGGACCTCCAACGTTTTAACCTAAGAGGGTTATCAATAATAAAAATTTAATATCCGTTATATACATCCCTAAACGAAAGTCATACAATTTTTGAAAAAATGAATAGCTTTACAGGCACAATGAGAATGTAAGGTTTCTTGAAGGACTGCTGTATACGAATTTGCTATGTGTATAATAGTGAAACACGCGAGTATTTTAGCCACGAAAGAATAACATCGGATGGCCTAATTTGTTGTCATAAGAAGCTAATATTACCTTAATTTTTAGCTCTCTGTTACTATCTTGCAATTCCTTGAGACGACCCACGTATTCTTCACAGAGTTGTTTCGCGTTGGCAAGGTTGTTCTCAACGACCCGACGTTGATTGACAGCTTCACTTAAATCCTTCTTGAGACCTTCAACGTATGCCAAATTCCCACTCTGAATTTCTTGCAGCCGTTCAACACACTTTTCGCTGTCCGATACGATCTACAGCAAACCAACATATAACTCGATAAATATCCACAAGGCTCCTAAAAACCTCGTAGTTAAAATTAGACTAAGTTATCACGGTAAAACACCGCATAGTATTTCTGATCCGTATCGTGTACATATTTAGATTTCGCTTACACCTAATAGGGCGGAAAATAAGATAATATGCAACATACAAAATATCTTTGAAACAAGTGTTTCTTACCTGTGATTTAAATGTAACTCTACAAAAACGATGTCAACTCGGGAAGTCTTACCGAATGAAATTTGTCTTTATAGTCGCGGGCGATGGTTCGTGTTTTTTGCAGTTCACTGGTCAACTGCTCAATTATCTCCTGTTGGCTGAGAATCTGCTGAGGCAGTTCATGCAGTAACCGGGATTGATTTCGCTCACTGAGGGGGCTATCAGGCGCTGTCAGGCTCCACTTAATTAGTTCATCCGAACGTTTGTACTGTCGTTGATACCCCTATTGCCAAGAGAAAATGTGACTGATAGGCATCACTTGACATTATCAATAATTTTTCAGCATTCAGAAAGCAATGGTGTTACTATTAAAAATAATTATATCTCAATTTGTTATACTATTGTTTCATTATACTGTTGGCTATCTTGGTATGACCGAAATATCAAGTTCGACAATTACCTTAACGATTTCCACAGCTTTCTGCTCGCTCCTCTTACGCAGTGCTGTTTCATGTTGGCACTGCTCTTCAAGCTTCTTTAGTTTTGCATCCTTTTCTATTATTTGGCGTTCTAGTGTACCCAGTTCACTTTCAAATTTAGCTGAAATGGAAAAAGAACCCAAAGAAACCCTATTGAATAGTTCCGAAGTATACAGTGTTTTAGAAACATCGTTAAGAACTCTATGAATTAGTTAATTAGCAGCTCTAGAAACACGAACGAATCAATTTGTTTATTCACTAGCCAAAGTGACTCTCGGACTAATTTTTTTTCTTTTTACCTAGATTACAAGTATGAGAAAATCCTACCAGTCCGGGCTTCAGACTCCTTGAGACGTGTTTTTAAACCTTCATTAGCATCACGCAGTTGATTTTCCATGGCTTGAGCCAAGGCAAGTTTCTCCTGCAGCTCCTTACGACGGCTCTCGTCTTTACGACTCAGTGTTCCCGTCGCTGCTGCTAACGCCGCCTGATGACCCACTGGTGCGACTAGCGAACTGTCATGCATCTGGAGGCAAACGGGAACCGACGATATAACTGTGTTCGAGTAGGATATGAGTATGAAAGTACAAAATACCCCCACTCTTCTACCAAAGTTGGAAAATTCTCGAGGTATGTAATGCGTTTCATGCATCACAATCTTGCATAAAGCTTCGTTGGTAATTTCTATAATACAGCTTCTGTGACAGTCTAACATTATTTATGTTAAGTACCTTAAATGTAATACGAAAACTTAGAATATTTATGAAAAATTCGAAATTCACGTGAAAAAATCAATTATCGATTCATACCGAATGTTGACCAGCCTGCGTGGTATGTGTGAACCCGACAAAAGGGAGATTCGCGGTTTCAAACGTTTTTTTGGCAAGCGATCGCAGATAAGCCCTCTGGTTTGACGCACGTGAGTCATCCTCAAAATCGTCGAAATTCGATGTGTCATCCAGGCCAGTGAGTTGAGGTACGAATGGTGGTACAAGTTGACGTATATTTGTCCAGAAGGTACCTTCAAAGAACTTATGCTCGATCAAACCCTGTTTAGAGAAACGACAAATATATCAATAAATTTGAATAAAATTGCTTGATTTAAAAAATAGAAGTTTTTTTTCAGTACCGCCTAAGATTGGATTAGTTGTAAATTCTAGAGAGTCGTACTAGGACGACTGTAATTCACCTTATAGTCCAGACGCTTGTCTGCCTGTTCTAGTAGAGCGGTAATCAACGCGATCGCCTGTGGACTGACGACGAACTCTGCGGGAAACACAAGCGTCTTTTTGAAATTCATAATATTTGAATACGTCTTCATAACACGTTCATCACTGAACGGGGTTTGCCCATACAGCATTTCATAGGCGACAATGCCCAAAGACCACCAGTCACAACATGTGCCATAAGTCTGTCCTTTACTGGGACCTCTTTCATTCATCGCTTGGAGTACTTCAGGCGCAATATAGTCGGGTGTGCCAACCGGCATCTTCGAAGTAACGTCCTTTTTTGACGAGAGCCGCGCTGCCGAACCGAAATCCGCCAACTTGATATGTCCACTGCGATCAATAAGTATGTTGTCCGGCTTGATATCTCTGTGCACGTAACCCATCGAGTGCAGTGTGTGAATAGCCTGTAAATGGGTATTATTATAAATACTATTACATTTTTACGATCGTTATCACCCTGAATAGTGCTAATATTATTAGACGGTCCAATTACTCCAAAGCAACGTTTTCATCAGAAAAATTATTTGCGCAGTCAAGTTAAACAAGACAAGCACTTGCCTGAACAAGTTCAGCCAGGTAAAACTTCGCGTGTTCTTCACTGAGGATGTTATCGTTGCGGTCTAGCAAAGAAAGCAAATCTCCACCAGGCAGAAATTCCATGACGAGGTACAAGTTGTCCGTATCCTGTTATTTTATAATAGCAAAAATTGAGAGTAAGCGCAGAACTATTATGCATCTGTTATACGTAATAAAAAAACATACGTCTACGAGAAAGATAGCAAATTTTGTGCGGTCTTTACTATGGGTAACGTTATTAGTAAATCGACAAGCTTTCCCGCGTATTATAAAAATGATATAGGAAAAGGCACAGATAAGACTAAGTCATAAGCAATGGAGTAATATTTACATCACAACAAGCCACCTGTACGGACCAGACAGTGTCTCTAACATTCTTAATGCAAGGTTCCTCAAGCTGTGCCTCAAGTGAAATTTCATACGTGCGTTTCTAACGCTTACTCAGCACTGAATATAGCTTTTACCTAAACTGTCGATGAACAACTACAATATTGTCAAGTCAACCTCTTTTGTTTGGGCTACCTTTCTTAAAAACAACAAAAAATATCCTTAACATTATACGAGCCGCGCGAGTGGCGAAACGAAGCTCATGTTATCGCAAGCATCAGTCATACACTTCGGCTATCAGTACCTGAAAGGCGTAGTGCAGTTGGGTAATCCATTTGGTATCTTGCGCGTCAGCCATAATATCACGTTCCTCTTCATAGAATGCCACCGCTTGTTGAGAGAGCGTGTCGCACTTACGCAGAGTCTACGCAGAGACACCAGCAGCGCCATCCGCCATCAGCAAAATCAATGATCAAGACACCGCAAAGAGACAACGGGACAAGCAAACTATATGAAGTTTCTAATTGGAACAACTTACGGATTGTTCCGCTACGCGTCCATTGGTATATGGTTAAACAAACACGTTTCGAATTACATGTGTCCCTACAGAAAAAGCGCCTTGTCACGTAAAATACCAAGATATCAATATGAATGACTGACTGGAAAAGGTAGACACTGTTTATCTAGTCGGTAGATAGTACACCTATCATTTGAGAAATGTATAACAGTTTTTTTTAGGTCAAGGAAAACGGTTTTTTTGTGTTATTTTTTGAAGTAATAACAAGACTATTCATTGCATGAGCGCACATTACGCAAACTCGAGTGACGATCATGGTCCCAACAATTTTTCATTCGGAAAATAATCTGATCAAGATGAGTGTTACTAACGCATTACCTTCATAGCGAAAACTTCGCCGGTGGCCTTTTCTTTGACGACCTTTACTTCTCCGAAATGTCCTCGCCCAATAATCTTCTTCACTTCAAAGTCACTGATCGAGACTCGTAGAGCTCTAAGGTCCATCATTGGGCCTCGGACTGTAGCATCGAAACAAGCCAAAGATTCGCTTTATGTAGCACACGCTTGATCGTGACAAAACTAAGCCTTTGGAACTCCATTACCATAACATGATTACATGCTATCTCTCAAAACCTATTTGGCTAAGAGTCGGTCTTTCTGTTCGGTTTTTCAAAGAACTCCAGCGTACGGTCAGCATGAATTATAACTAAAAATGCCCGGTTGAAACAATGAGATATCGAGCTCTGTCGCAAAACTTCTAATAATAATGGCGATAATGGTTGTTTTGTGACATAACCTTACATTTTTCAAGGAACTGTAACACGTTTCGATCTTTCCTCATGGAGTCATTATTCAGTTCCTCATAGAGAACAAAAAGGGCATCCAGCAACGAATCTCTGAAAGAATTAAAACGACATAAATAATCATCCTACTGTTAACGGAAATAGCACCATCAGCTGTTTTCTGTCTCGGCTCGTGTCGCTAGAACAGATCTCCTCTAAAGCATGAAGTATGTATCGGAGATAAAAATAGCCGATTTCTAAAACGCGACAGGCATAGTTTATGAGAGTGCTGAAACGAGATAGGTTAACGACTTTTATCACAGCATAGAACCATTAATGTAGAATAACAAAATTATAGCGAAAATGAAATGATTGCCTATCTTTTCAAAGAATGGGAAAGCTACACTCTACAACAACGCAGAAGGTCTTATTATTTGACAAACGAATATATAATTAAATATATATATATAATAAAAATATAATTCTATATACAAGATCCTTTCAAATAAATAAGTAGCGTACGAGAATCTCCTGCGAAAGGGCAACTCTTAAGCGGCCCAGTGGTTTCCAGTTCAGTGCAACATGACAGATAGATAACCAAAACAAAACACTATGTTTATTAGCTCCAGTGCAAACAAGATATCGCCAAATGGAAAACAAGTCACTCAAACCTAAAGAAAATTACGCTGCAATAACATGACATTAGAAGAACCTACTTATGTTTAGCTTTAATGAATCATTCAGTTAGTTTAAGCCAACTCATCGAAGTGTCTTCACGAGCTATTAGTAAGTAGTGCACAACAGAACGAATTCTACGTCGGATCATCTCCAACCCGTAGAAACAAAACATGTTCCTTTAGCTTTCACTGAGAAATATACAGCATTTGGCATGCGTATCCCATGGAGCATCGACAACTGTCTTCTGTACGCTACGCTGATTTTCTTTACGACGTAAAAAACGTCACGACAAATTGCTTCGAAAAAACGAACTTAGAGAAACAGCGGAAAAATGTTATTGGGTCGGTCTGAAAAGAACAAATAGGTGATGCGGTCAAAAATTACCATGTTAAGGAATCCAGCATTTGATGGATACCAATCTAGGGATATACAGGGATAAAAACTATTTAAGAAAATGTTGACAAACATTCACATCTCGATAGTACAGAAGGACGCTCTTTTAACGATCCAAAAGTATCAAAAAAAAAGTTCTTTCCATACGTTCAGGTAAAGCTCTAGACTGGATGCCTCGACTGGCTAGGTACTAATTATAAATAATGCCTCGTTATAATCAGTCAACGACGATACGATAAAAAATCCAGCCGCCAGTACGCTTTCAACGCCAACGAAAATTAGTGTGCGGTTCTTCACGTTGTGAAGATCTCAACATAGGGAAAGTATATCACCTAAATGAGTTTTATGTCCAGTATTTATGGGGTTAGGCATTGCTGCATACGACCTACTTCCAGCGCGAGACGAAGTATGCCTATGTTCAGATGCGATCCCAGGCCACCACGTGTCCTTAAGTTTAGATGGTAAACACCTTGTCAATTTTAATGACGAAGACCATGTCAGCCTCATAAAAAACTATATTATATATATCCTTTAGGCGCAAGAAAAACAAAACTTACTTCGTCAACTATTCGCATGCGAAAGGCGTAGAAAAGTATTCTCGTAGTGTACAAAGGTTGGATTAACTGTTCTATATCGTTGATTCGAGATCCCTTGTTTTCCATTATCGGTATTCCGTTGGCTGCATTTAGCCTACATTGCTCATATTCTCATTAATTAGTCATAGAGACACACTGCACTAGACTTTTCCGCATCTTTTTCACGTTTGGGATACTTTTCAGAGAGATAAACGGTACGCTCGAGATAAAATTTAGCCTTATAGCAAAAACGAACTTTTTCTAACCTGGTAATGGGCATAACCTTTTTGAAATCGATCTAAAGTACATAGAAATGACGCGGGAATGCTTTCTTTAATCAAACAGGAGCGATTTTTTTAAAAAGATTAAGGAAAATTGGTCAGGTATACGGAAAAAATGCAATTTGAATGTGTTGAAAATAGCATTTTTTTTGGCGGTACATCCAGTCATACATTACTGTCCACCTTATGTTAAAATGGTGTCAATACGCCGTTGAAGGTCATATTACTAACATCTCATTTCTGCTTCATTCTTCTTCAATAAGTCGTGAACCTCCTACTCATAATGGGGGGGGGGGGGTGAGTACGACTATATAGTGCAATTTTCTTAAAGCAAAGGTATTTTTCATTCAGTGGAACGAAAAACGTCTGCTGTATTTAACATAATCTTCAATTACAAAAAGTTAGCAGAGGCTCTCGTCCTAGCTCTGTCAGAAAACTCTGAAATTTCTGGAAAAAAAATTCGCTTCTTGTCCAGAATCGCTTTATCTGTTTTGAGAACAATGCTTTTCAAGAGACTGTGACAAAATCTAGAAATTTCAAATAATTTTTTGTTGCTGTGCTAAAAACACCGTTCCACAAACATCAGAAAATTATAACACTTGCTCAGTCGCAATCTTTTTACCGATTAATAAGATTTTTGGCCTGTGTAGCGTTATCGGGTCCCTCAGGTGTCACTGAGGATGGTGTATTGGTCGGCATCAAAGACTGTTGACTCCGTAACGAGCTGTTCACGCCGAGTACACAGTGATTGATTCTGGCGGAGCGCACGGCAATCGGCTCCCGTTTGCTAGGAGAGTAGCTGATCGCTGGAGGGCTATGGGGTGTGCCAGCAGACCCAGCGCTCCCTCCAGGGCCTGGGTCAGAAGGTTCTCCACTGTGCATTGCTTCACTCGCCATCTCTGAAATCTGAAAAAAAGTACAGTATATGTTAATAGAATAAAATCGGGATAAGGTTGAATCCTCTGGGAGGGTATTGAGGCAGCTGTGACCTATAAGCAATTCCACTAATCTACTCATATACGAAAGGCATATGCCTAACGGTCTCTTAGGTTGTATTTACCCCAAAGGAGGTCTAAGTAAACTGAGTGTTACATATCGTTCAGGCGAAGTGGTCATACGACCTCATGAAGCGTGGGTCGAAACCCGCAAGCCTAGTCCGTTGTTTTCAGAAATTGTTATTGTACAATCTAAGAGTCGATTAAAATGTATTTTCGATTCCTTCTGCTATAGTGAAGCGGGCACGTTTTGTTTTCCTGTTTAGATAAGCCATATGTTTTCTCTGCAAGGAGCCACATCTTTCAATATCAATGGCAACAAATTCAATGCACAAAATATATAGCATGTTTTTACATTCAAATTAAATTACTCATTCTGTTAATATTGAATAAAATTAAATCTTTAGTTTATATATAGGGTATCTATCTATCTATCTATCTATCTATACAGTGATATGAGTTCTAGTCACACACGTCGGCCAAACGATAACCCAGGTACAGCCGCGTTGGGTCGGTGTGAGAAACCAGTTTCCCGGTCTCTCCTCTTCTTTCAAGAACATCGCTACGCAATTACGCTGGACTGTATCACCCACGTTGTGCCACAGCTACCAATCAACGCGGAAAGTGGATAGGCGTACTTTCCGAAAACGCCTTTTTAGATTACTATGCATCTAGCCCGCAATGAAATGGACCAATTCATATCTCGAGTCCATAGTTATCCATATGAATGCGTTATAACATGTAAACACTTCCATAGTCTATTAAAGAATAGTGATCGCACTAGGCCATGTTGAGTTCGCAATAAAAATCATAGTTGTGGTGCTAATTGCAAACCAGCATTTCATTGGGGTTGAAACTGCCAGTGTGTTATGTCTAGAGGTCATGATTCCTGACGAGTATCACATCTAATCGCCAATGATCTGGTCAATCGTGAAGCTCACTGAAAATCTGTGCCAAACACTTAATCATTTACGACGCTAGCAGAGCCTAGATATCGAACCGTACAATTAATGACTAACAGGCTTGCGCACCGATCCCCGCTGCGAAGTCAATCTATCATCCCCTTACACCGAAAATTTCTTTCTAAACCCCTCACCGTCTCGTATCTTCGTATAAAAATCGCCAGCGTGCCAATTGCCCGTTACGACTAAAAGCAGACGACGGTACCAGCCATATGCTATAGGCGCTGTATAGCAGTTCATCCAAATGATCTACATATTAATTAGATTGATTTCTCTCCGACTGTTTCGACACTTTTACGAGACTCTTGAACAATGCCTACAAGGCTAGCTGGCTGGCTGGCTGGCATTGCATCAAATACGAGCATTTTGCTACTTAATTCATTCCAAACGGTGTCACTCTGACTGCCGTATTTGACTCTTATAGATAGTTAATTTTGTGAATGGCTGAATAACACGTCGAGATCGCGATAGACAAAGAGTACAAAACGCCATATCCGTATAATTACATAGCAAAGAGACCATACCAACAAAATGGGCATACGCGCGACGGCAAGCGGATAGCGATTGTCGGCCAGAACACCCTAAACTCTTCACGAGCAAAGGAAAAGGCGAAACGAGCTAATCATGCCACATTATTATCAGCACTGTCACACCTCCATGATCACGGTCATCATGGTCTCGGCTGAAGTAGCCCTTATTTAGTTAAAACGACGAACGATATATAGAAAGACGGTGAGCGTGGAGACTATCAAAGCAGAGTATATGAACAGCAGCACTCGGTAGCCGCTTACTAACGTAACAATAACCAAACGAACGTGTGACATTGAACGTACGCACGAGCCATCACGAACGCCCTAATGCGCAGCTCCGTTTAGTTCGTATCTAGCGGCCTCAAAATAGATCGAGAACTGTCATTTGTCCAGGTATCGTTCGAGAATGTTTGGGTTTGGCATTAGCTACTAGGTAAAGATGTTTATTTTTCGAGCAAACTTTGTAATCAATTTTGACGACGGAGGATTATAACGGTTTTCAAGATACTGATGAAGTTAAAAAATAATATTTGGAGTACTTACAAATAATGAGTCCCCAATTAGATAAAACCACAAGTGGCCAAATATATGCACCGAAATTGTAGCTTGCTAATCGTCATACCAAGTTAAATTGCATGTCTGCTTCAGTTTGAGCCTCAATATTAGCTCAATAGCTCAGCAGTAACAAATTTGTTAGTAACTATCGTTCGTAAAGTCTAGTTTATGTAACCCTTCAGGTTCAGCAAAGATGCACAGTAGGAAGCTCTCAGTACTTTTCCTATCAACAGCCTTTCATTTTCGATATCGCAACGGACGATCGTGTTAAGACCCTGTGTTTTCTTCCAGATTTGGTTTGCCAGACTTACTGTTTATTTTTTCTTTCGATTATTCATAGTGTTAATGGTTTCGGTAACGGCTCGGGAAACTATAATCCTGTATTTAGTCTATCGTACTATACCCTTGCCCATTTTATTCGTCCCAGACATTTCATTTGGCTGGTTACGTTTCACGCTAGAAAGAAAAACATCACTTAAGTTTGTCGTAGCAGAAGTGCTGTACCTTCACGCTATTATTCCTGTTTTAGAAAAGCTGACAGCTTCCACTGTATCTGAGAGAAACTCGGCTGGATTCACTGCTTTTAACACCCAGTCACTTTGCTCGAACTTCTGACAGTATCACGTGCACGTATCCCAATAGTACAGCTCTAGGGTTGCCATTAATTTAAAATCTTTCCTTATTTATTTCAAACTTAAATGATCGGTTGAGTTTGATTTCCTCATTCTTCATCTTCACTGAGCCATCAAATCGAGGCAATAAAGTGTCGTCCATTAGCGCAAAAGGAGGAATATTGAGGAAAAACACATGGTGTTCTCCAAACAATCAATTGAAATAATCATATCTAAATGGTAATGATCTATCTTAGTAAATACAAAAAATTACCATACGGCCGCCTCACCTCAACTTCGACACCTGTGCAGAGGTTTGCCCATGTCTAAATAGTTTCGAATGCATTCTTCAAAGTGGTGATAATACGATTCATCTGTCACCACTTTGAAACCTATACCGTCGCGGTCGTCGAAGCCACAAACATTAGCAGCAGTCTATAGTCCGCGCAAACCGAGACGAATAATATTTCGTTCGACGGGTAAGCGCACCGGAAGACAAAGAGCGAGTCATAACAGCGGCCGGAACAGCGGTTGATCAGCTCGAATCAGATCGGCAATGTAAGCCATCTGTAGACAGCTAAGGTAGTATCTTCTGACATCTGATCGTCCAACACACCTACACCATTACAAATAGGTTAACCTCCGCAAAGGCTGTAATGCTTCGCTACAATGGAGATAAAAGTAATGCTTAAGTAATTCTAGAGGAAAAAAAACGCAACATTCAGGCTTTGTTGGTGTTCATTCTGTCGAAAAAGTGCGATATTTGGCCTCACTATCTGAGACTGAATCGCGACAGAGGGGCGTTACTGCTGTCGCTAAATACTGTGAGGATATTGTCACTCCCTATGCACGAAAAAACACTGCTTTAGAGTCGTGAGCCGATATGGATTAATACTGAACAAAGTACATGCGTAATATTCTGCATAAACAATGCATCAAGCATGGAACTTGGCGATAGCTTACAAACTTAGGAAAAACAAAACTGTATAGTCCACGGTCGTCTAATACCTCGAATAGCTAACCCTACTATACCGATTAGAGAAATGTTCACCATACGGCTGTTATGGAAATTCGCGGTTAAAATACTGACTACAAGACTTCTTTTAACGCTTGCTTCAAGGGAATGAGTGTTAAAACAACTTGTGCCACACGAAATCCCCACTTCATAACGGACAGCCAACACAATTAGCGAGTATTGTCGTTTTCGAGTAATTATAGCCACATGAGTCTGGAAGGTACCGATTCAAACGTCCATAGACTTGACATGCGCATACCTCTTTGTAACCCTATTCGTGTAGGTTTACTTCGGCTTTTCAAGAAAATTCTCTTATTAGTGATCGTCTGACATTTTGGTTTGAGTACATTCTAATAAACAATGTGTATTTTGTCATTAGATCTATTTGTTTTAGCTTTTCTGCATATCTTGCTAGATTTTCGGGCCTAGGACGTAGGAAGTTTGCAGATCATAACCTGAGTACAAAACTGGAGAGGCGTTGCCGTGTCGGGGTTACAAAGTGCAACACGACTAGTCGTCTAGGGTCGTGTGACCCTTTCAAGCGAACAGATCAGAAGTCACGTATCTCGCATAAACAGTCATATAGGCATACGTAAGTAATAGTCAAATGCCACCTCAGTCGTACTAACAGTCACGGGGGTCCGTAAGTCCAATACAAGATTGCGAGCTGTGCTACGTTCTTGAAGCTGCCCGAGTCAACTGAACCCATCTAGAGGTGAACCAGATATTTCTCACTGAGAGAGTTCTTCTGTGCAGCTCTCACTGACTCATTTGATATGAAGAACCGCAATATCGGTTTCGACCAGAGTAGCCTAGGTTGCCGCGACATTGGATCCTACTGATATTAGAATACTGATACTGGAACTGTTCCCAAAGATCTTTCATCTATCAAATATTCCTCATGTTTGTCATGCTTACTTAAGCTGGTATAGTAAGCCAGCCCGACAAGCATCAATTGTCGACTTATTACTGAGTAATTACAACCTTATTTTGAATAGCTCTGCTAGGCCGAGCGCCGCCGGTTTGCGATATACATAGCTGCTAATCATACTGGACGTAGCATTACTACCAAACGGAACACGGAGGTGTCAGGGTGACGTGCGGACAAAATCCAGAACAACGCGTTCATTTGCTAGCCTTCCGGCAGAGGTTGAGCTATTAACAAACGTAGAAAAATCACACACTTGAATGATGAAACTAATTATCTTAGCAATACAAATCGGCCAAATGATGTGACAAATCAGTCTTGCAAAATCAAGCGCTGTTTACCGCTACTATCGCTAACATAAATTCTACTGTATGACCCACTGGTACACGTGAATCAATGCCGAGGTTGAAGACATATTTTCACAGTGTAACAAGTGATATCCGAATAATAGGGGATTAACAATGTAGATCACGGACATCTTGTGATCGAGTCACTTCTTCGTTCTGGCTAGTCGAATCCGCGTCAAGATTTAGAAATCATGAAATTACACGGAACTCGATTTAAATAGTGTGCAAGTAATTTTGTGGATACAGACATCCGTTCAAAAAGGACATCCCGACGTCAGGATCTTAGTGGGAGATACATACACAAAATGTTTGCAAAACGAGGTGTTCTTGGAAATAACGTCTTGCCATCCATACGGGTCCCATGCAATTCAATACGAACGATGTAATAAATTAAAGCCATTGCACCCAGTAGTTTCATAATACTAAACGATTTATTGAAGTTCAGTACTCTAGTAATGGGCCCGTGACATGTAACACAGAAGTTTATCATACGGTGTCACTATCCACTGCCTTCAGGAAATGATAGTAGTCATATTCTATTTTTGCGTTAGTTACTATAATATATGGTTATCGTGGTGTTTCATAGGTTTGTTGGAGGGACCCCCACATGGATCAAGTATGACTCACCCCGGCTAGAGTTTCCGATGGGCGTCGGTCCTCGACGCAGTGATATTTTCAAATGAAGATAAGCAATATTGAACTTGGACCTCGGCGCATCGTGTAACTGTCTTTTCACAATGGCAATGATAATAAAAATAGTAAAAAGCAGTATAATCACAATTTTGCATAGCAGTGTAAGCAGGCATCTTCAGTAATGCTATTGTGCTATATCGAATCTGTGTCTTATTATATTTAAGCGTCCGATGAAATGAAATCCGTTGGCAAATTGCAATACACCGTACCGTCCGATCATACGCAGATCCGAGACCTTACATACTCATTGCTGCCTTTTGTCACATATATTGTCAAACCGTCACCCAAATTTATCGGTGAGAATATTAGCAAGAAGTAGATTCATATATTTTTCCGTTTTTTGCACACTTTTTAGTAATTAATGTTGAAAAACCGCATTTCTTCATGAAGACACTTGAGAACAATCATGGGTATGTACAACGTGTAAGTGTGCTAACGAAGAACTATGTAGCACTAGCGTAATGGCTCCTCAACAAATCGGCAGTAGTTTTATAGAGGAAACTGAACAAGCGAGCATCGTATCCGGTAGCTGCCGGCGACGACGGCACCACCATCTACGAAACTGAAGGTACAGTATAGTCTTCTTAGTCTTTTCCCTCGTTTGCGATTCTTACTATCGTAGCAATGCATATCTAATTTCCAATATCTGGTGCCGAAATCATAGCGATTTATCTATTTTCAGAAAATTGAAACAACCAGAAACACTATACAGTTGTTGCGTATACGGGCAGCTCACGCCTGTCGTTCAAGACGGATTATAATTTAACCTGTACAATCTATAGAAGACCTTACAGGCGTCACATATTCTTGTATAATCATCTAGACAGCATTTATAAGCTATTGTCAAAGTGACAGCCGTTCCGTTGGCAAATTGAACAGAAATAGCCATTGTTGCGCTACGAATGGTCGAAAGATCGAAAAAAAATAAAAAAAGTACTCGATAGACTATAATTAAACTGTTTTGAGTTATTACCTTCTTTGAAATATATTTTTTTGTTTTCTTGTGCATCGTAATGGGGCTGCGTACGGGATATGACGTGCGATGATAGCTGAACCAATAGCAAACATCACGAATATTCTATGTCGTTTGTTGGAAAAAATCGATTTCTTAAGTTATTCCGCCCTTTTTCTTTTGACCCCGACTTCCGAGGTTTAACCGCGAGCCAGGCTAATAATCGATACGGCACGCAACAAACATTGTGATCAAAAGGGATCAACTGCCCACTGACGAGCTATAAATGCCGTCCAAGTCAGGTCCGACAGGCCTATTACAGATTAGGTTCTAACGAACCCTCAGCCCACTTGTGGTTAGTGGCCAGATGCTGTCCTGCGTGCCTGGTCGCTACAGATGCACATGGATCGACAAATCATTAAGCTCTGCAACTTCGAGGCGCGATACTACTTTTGCAATCGGCGGCGGCACATTTAGTGCGCATTCTAACGACGACACACTCTGCAGAGATCGCTTGGGCAGCGCACACTGTAAGTGTCCATTGAGTAGCGACACAGTCCAGAAAACGTAGACGACGCCTGGGAAAAGCCCATCAGGGTTCCCATCGCTACGGAAAATACAGCAGATTCGGCGGTACTGATAACTGCAGCCATTTCAACATTTAAAATGAATCGAAACACATTATGCCAATTACATACAAACACAGAATTTTTCTGATGTGCTTGCAGAATATTCAAAATAGACCTCAGGCAACTTATTCCCTCTCCGCGAAAATTCACACGTATACTGCTACGACTCCGGAATAAACCAAACATTGGGCATCCATTCCTAGACATAATCCACCTGTTGAATGCAACCAGGACAATAACTTCGAAAACGGTAAATTCGACTACGTGTCTTCACTTGTGGCACAGGTTTTGGTACTTCTGCCAGGTCATCCAAATGATCGAAGCCTTGAATCCCTCACCAGTTCAAATCCAAATTACTATCTTACCTGCAATCACACTATCTGTAATGTATCAGGAGTGGACATTACTATTATTGTTATTATTGGTAAAATCAACTCCACAAAATTTCCAGTTGCCAATAACCATTACCAATGAACGCTGCCACAGTACATCAATTGCCACTTCTGACACTTTGCCCATTATTCTAAGGCCATAAAACCATGACTAATGAACTATGACCAATACTTAGTACATGTTTCTACCTGCCGTTTCCGTGTAGTACCTCACTCTACCTCCGTGTATGATCGGTGTATGAATGTCGCTCTACAAGTGAAAGCAACATTTGGCATTATCCAATGTTGTTACCACAAAAGATAACGCACAAGAGAAATGTGTCCCGTACACACAAACGAGTCTTGTTGTGTTTGTTCGTCTCCATGACTATATCGTTAGGTATTAATGCTTCCTTTCGCGACCACGGCAGCAGCAGGTAGGCCAATGTCGGCGACGTCCGCGACAACTGGAACGGTACCGTTCCACACGGTGCTCCAGGAATCCGTTGCGAGGCCGTCAGCTATCAATAAATACCATCCAGATCAGGCTTATTTGTCAAACGGCGGTCGGTTGGCTTGGCCCCACTACTGGCCTTTGATGGTTGTTGCCACCTCGTTACATATGGACCCTTTTGTCACCATGCACGCCTCGTTGGCTTAGCGGCATCGCCAAAATCTTGACAGGGTTTTATTGATACTGTCGCCAGCCTTTGTTGGGTTTGTTTGTGTACGTCTCCGCTTACTGCCTTCTGATTATTCCCATATATAGAGTTATTTGAATCTCCCGTTGTCGGCGAGCCTAGACTGCGACAACGATAACAACCGACCGTTCGGAATCGTCATAGCGAAATTGGCATAGTCATATCCGTGGTCATTTAGCCACAGACTACAATTATGAACTGCGGGATCGTTGTTAATAGCATCTATGAAACCTACCTTACTAATCGTGGTTACATTTGCAGTAGGGAATCACCATAGGGAACCATTGATTCCGCTTAATTGAAACGCACACAGTCACTTTTTTCACTGAATTTACAAAATACTATGCGGAGGCTGTTTGTTTGGATAGCTAATCGGCTATAACTGTTTTTAAGTGTTATCTCTAGTCGGGATTTTGATCGTGGAAGCTGGGTCTCAGGTTTTGTAGATCCGTTGGTGGGTTGGCCGCGTTCAATATCCGTTTGCTGGTGAGGCTCAAGTGAACACCAGTAAAGGGTGACACTACCCGAAACATTAAACGGAGCACTTTTAACGATATTGTGCGAATCTGGCGGACAAATTGGCTACGTAGCATTCGTTATGGTTGGTTGGCTTTTATTTGTTCTTCTACTTCGGAACGCTTCCTCGAAGCTAAAATCGCGAATATTTCTTATCGTTAATGTACTGCAACTTCGTCGATGTCTGCTGAAACTTGCGTTCGTACTTCTGTGTTGGAAGTTGTCGGGGAATCTCGTACTGCTAGATACTACTCAATGTTTCGCCCGTCATTTGAGAGTCAGTTTGAGCGTTCTGGCTACAACATAATTTCGTACACAATGACGTTTTCCGTTGTTGAGAGAGGATCAGCACTGTGCATCTTGATTGAAGTTCGTCCGCTGGACAAATGGCCATGGAAGCCGACACATCAAGTAGAACTCAAAAGTTCATCAAACTAATCCAGACTTTCCCTTTTTTGCACATAGAGCTTTCAGAAAGCACGTTAATATCGAATACTATTGATTACACGACACATTCGATCGACACCGCCGCTTTGAACTACTGGCTCCCACGTCAGTTCCTTTCTTCGGTACAAGCCTATGTAAACGCTATCAATCGAACAGTAACGCAACACTTATATGATCGAAGGTTTTCCCTATGAAGGCTCACAGACACACGCACCCGTACAAACGGTGAGTGGTCCGTCCTAACACAGTCTGATCCATGAGCTCCACTATTTTTTATCTCTTTCACAGCCCTTCCAGAGGCAGCCTACTTCTAGCCCCGCAGTAGCCGAACAGTTGAGCGCTTTTTTTTACCAAAGAAGTTCCCCGAATGTTCATCGTCGGCCTCCAATTCCAACCTGTCTCGTTCGGCCTCGTCACTGGCGCATCGCAGCGTACAAATTGCGACGGCCAAGATAACGCACTCCTCAAGAAAAGCACCACATCATACCACTACTACTGGCACTATAACTACTACGATTCATACAAACGAGCGTCCAAGCGCTCTCTGACGACAATGCTCTATACGTCTGCAGCACAGAAAACAACAGTCCGAGCAGGCGAAGAGGCGGACGACTGGCCGAAACCTACGGATGGCGGGCCGAACAGCCGCTGCTGGGTCTGGCCGGCACCGTGTGACGCCTGCCGAAGCAGACCTGCCTGCGACGAACTGTGCTACCGATATGAACTACTGCTGCTGTTATTCGTGCAGCCGCAGCCCCCGTTTCTTCCGCCGACCGTTGATATCGCAAAAACAACAAAAGTGCGGCCGCAGATCCTCTCTCTGGTCGTCAGTCAGTCAGTCCCAATAGCAGTAACGCCAGCCAGCCAGCCAGCCACCACCACTGCGACGGGTATGATCTACACGGCAAAGCTAGCAGAAGACACTTTTCGTGGCAGCGACGGCGACGTCAGGCAACGCCGATGCGGCGAGAAAACGACAACGAACGCCGGAACGGCGGTTGCCAACAGCACAGATAAAACGCAGACGGCTCCAGCAGTTTGGCTCTGTCGCTCGCTAGCGCTGCCGGCGCTCTGCCCGACTCTGCCTGTGTCCTGCTGATCAGCGACCATCGCCAGGCCGCCGCCGGCCGCCTGTTGCTTGCCGCAAGGGGTCAGCATCGTCGTAGCTGGCGCTGCTGCTCTAGCGCTGCTGCTCTAGCGCGCTAGAAGAACAGCAGGTCACTCTTTCCCGTTCTGGTCTGCTGCTGCTGCCAGCGCTGGAGCGGCCGCCTGGGGGCCGATTCTGAACTGGCGGCGCGCATTCTGCAAAGCAGAAGTGCCAGCGGTTAACGACTGATAGCGGCAACAGTACGTCAGCGACGGTTGCGAAGAGCCGATGCCCTGGCAACATCGTTTTCTCTTTCTAGGTGACCAGAAGAACGGCGGATCAGCAGTTTTTGCCTTCTTTGTTGTTTCTGCACGTCGACTGGCTGCTACTCGTACTCCATTCTGTGATTACAAGTGTGTGTAGAGCAGAGTGCGCTCAACGCTACTTGTTTGCTGTCGTATGTTCTCTCCTCTATCGCCGCCGCAGCGCGACCCGCCAAAGCTGCTGCTTCGGCTGTTTTGTCTATTTGTACCCTAAAAATTGATCGAGCAGCGCATGCAGTTGCGGTAGCGACATTGAGCAGCAACCGACCCATAGTTATTCTCCACGTTGTTGCCGAACGATTCTTTCGTTGCCGTTCACCCAAAGTTCGGGTGCTGCTGTTACTGCTGCCGCTGCCGGGCGCCCTTGGAGCCTATCACAACAGCACAGATTTTGGTAAAACGTACAAAACCTGTTGCTGTTCCACTGATGTCGTTGGTTTTGTGGGGTTTTGGCAGAGGCGCTGTTAGCACTGCCCCATCGACTGATTACTGCTGACTTGAATCCCGACTACGCTTTGCGTTTACTGTTATGTCTGGGGATAGAAGACAACTGTTGCGGCTATGATTGCCCACCCTCAGCGTTGTTTCGTAAAAAGCCTCGGTAGTATGGTACGCTGCTGAATAGGACTGAACGACAATGGTAGTGGGCAATTAATTAACCAGAGGGGGCAGAGGCTCGGCGACCCGCGCCAACGAAAACAATATGCGCTACCGCTATAGCAGCTGGGTCAATTGAGCTCCGATTCGTCGTTACCTATTGAGCTGTTCAGTGTTAAGAGTACTGTCTTCTGCTACTATTTATATTGCTCTTTTCATTACTTACTCTACGAGTACAATTGCAGTCGCCGGCTATGAATATAATGCTATCGATGCGGCAGTGAAGTTGATATGGAGAAGAAAAGGCTGAGCGTAAAGGAAGTTTTCAAATTAGATGATCTTGCCTGCCGCTGTCATGGCTGGATCCGTTCACACTTCGCGGGCTTTAGATGGTTAAGGGTAGTGAGTGATATTAAATCATTCCTACTGTAGCGGATTTGCTGGAGTCGGGTAGAGAATTTCGTTAGTTGATCCAAGAATTTCTCATAACAACGTACGGATAACGGCTATACAACAGTATTACGTCGCCGTTTAACTGATTCGAAATATCTGAAAGATCTAAAATAAATACTGAATAACAACAAAATAACAATTAAGGAGATACGGTTAGAACCGAGTGTTACCAATTGTATTCAAAATCTGTTGTTGAAACGCCGGTTTAAGCGAACTGATGGACGTTTTAACATTGAAACGGAGAACTGTCGATGAATCAATTACGTTTTCCTACCACCAAATACGACTGTGCAATGCCAGCATAAGAGATAAAACAGACGCTGCACAGTGATAATGCCTTGATAATCAATAGGTTTTTTTTTTTTTTTTTTTGATGATAGGCACGAGAAGCCCCCGGAGCGGCCTTGCTGGCCAAATGGCTTTGTTTACAATTGTTTTTGATTTTCTGATAATTTTAAACAGTTTCTGTCCTTGTCCGGTTACCCAGCCGAAAGTAGAAACGAAGCACTACTTGTACCATCACGATTGAAGATAGTCTAATTTTCATTGAAGTTAAATGGACTCATCCACTAGGAATGTCTATAATCTCGTCACAACCATCCATCTAACTACCAGCAATGATGATAACTACAGTACCGTCACATGGTACCGTTTACACAGTTACAACAATTCGTTCATGCGAATATGGCCGCCTCCATAATCAGGTGGAAGATGGTCTGCGCAGGCATTGCCCGGGTTGTGAGATGGACCAATTTTAGGACTAATGTAGCTTTTTTGGGTCAGGTAAGCTCGAAGTGGGTAGAACTAGAAAGCTAGATGATGCCACAGCTAAGCCTGATGTGTAAGCTCATTTTTGCTCGGACGTCATTCCAATCTCAATTGAGTATTTCTATTAGTGCGGTCATTTTCTGCGGAGAAATAATAACGACCTGTATCGAAATCCTTAATACTGCGAGATTGTGGATAAGCTATACCGCCGGATCATACTCAAACTAAGTTCCGACGAAACACGATCAAGTAACAACGTTGTTACATAGGCATGAAGCTTAGAAGAAAGCTGTCGAATAAACAATGTCTTAGTCTTCAACTAAACACGCACACCCCGACGCATTCAGTTGTGTACTGGCGGCCTATTATGCTAAAAATGAACTCGACTTCAATACAGTACTCTTACTTCAGTGTCTTGCCTTGAATTTTCTGATTGTCTATTCGAAATCTACATTACGTTACAGGTTTACCGCTACAACAAATGGACCCAATTTTGAGCAATACATTCAGCTGCAATCTGTACTGTACGCTTTAAGGCGCTATTAAACTAAACGTTTTGTCGTGCCACATAGACAAAACACTTTGGGTGCTAATGACAATCATTTTCGCTATTACTACTGATGTCGGTACTCTTGCTTTGTTCTCAAGTTCAGTGCTCGTTACATTAAATGTTTGGCGCAGGTTTCGACGCGAACGGGAGTGAGTTATGTAAAGCTTGTCAAAAAAAAAGTATATTACGATGGCGACCGAATCCCCGACAGTACATTCGCCCAGGGATCCCTCGACGCGTTAGCTGCTAGGGGGTATGGTCATTTTTCTCGAAAACATTTTACTTGGGTAGGATATGAAGTATTTCCTAAGTCAATTTTGTTCGGTGGCTTAGCTAAAACTAATATAAAGATATAGTAATTGACAGATTATGGCGACCAGAAATAATCTGGGAGCTGCATCTTCGTTTACAAATCAAAGCGGTTCACGTGTATTTCCATATTCGTAGAAATTGTTATCCGATAATATATGCCGTAATCAGATTTATTCAGGTTAAATTCCGAACTGAGGGATTGGTATGGAAAGGCGCAATCATATATTATCTAGATAACAAATTATACGAATATCTGATCACAGCATACTGTTGGTCAATGTTATCAGCTAATAAAAATGTCGGACATATCAGAATACGATCTATTTGCCTGACGTAAAATTCTCGAGGAATACCTATCTTACCGGAGGGAGTCATTATAAGAGTCAATTATTTTAATTTCCCTGTAATATTTATAGGTTCTGTCGAACCCGAAAAGCTTACGATCCGCCGGCTGATATCGAAAATCGTCTGCGCGAAGTCGTCGGTCGTCTTCTTCCATCTGCTGTAAATCAAGACTGGTCGAAGGTACTATGGCGCGCCGCTTTTCACCTAGATCGATTATATTTTACGATCTGGTACATAGATGAGCCCTAATACTCGCCGCACAAACACTAACGTCGTATGTTTCATTTTCTGGAGAAACTACCTCCAGTGTGGCGTCCCAAATCGTATCCTAGATTTGACCCCCTTATGACTAATCCCTTTACCTACCGAAACATGTCAGAGCACTTCAGAAATTATTCGCCTTTTTCGAACAACGCATATTTCAGGTGCCGGTGTCTGGCAAAGAGAAGATGGCACTGCTAGCCGAGTGCACGCGGGCATTCTCTCACTCAGTCCCCAATCCTGAACTCAGGGACATTCGCAGTGTTGGTGATGTCGCTAAGTTCTTCCGGACGCCTGTCGACGCACTGAACCCGTACGATCTGCTAATTCATGCCAAACCTGGCGAATTGCCAAGTAATCTGTGTGTGATCCCTGATGGCATTCGTTTCAAGCCAGGCTCGGTCGGACCAGAATCGCTTGGACCGGGAGGTTTGTTTAAGGGTATTCCTGCGTATCCTGGTTCGAGTACCACCATGTCAGGTTTACGCGCCCGCAAGAAATACGGCCCCGGTTTTAAGATCGATCGAGAGTGGCCATACGAAGTCACACTTGACAAGATATAGTTGAGACATGTATCTAAGGCTGACGTGCTCATCATGTTGTATTAATTAATAAGACGGGTTGTATAAATGAAGACGCAGCGCGTAGAATAAAATAACTTTTAGATATTCCTACGTACTGCGTGTTTACTAATAGGTCACAGACAAACAGTGATCGTGTGAATAGTTTCGGCTTTGTATATCTATTCAGTTCCTTGTTGCACGGAACGAGCCTATGCATGAGGCTAAGGAGTGTAGCGGCGTGCATCTGATTTGCAATCGTCGACCTTGTTAACGCTGACAGTAACATATAAGGCCATGTGACTTGGTATAGATGTGACTGGACGTGTTCGTTCACTGCAGGTGCTAACAGTTGATCATCAAGTTCTGTCCAACTTGCTTGCGACATTGCAGAAAACGTTGCTAGGAATTAGTAGATTCTCATTTTTTTTTAAATGATTTTTTGGGGATTTCCATATGTCTTGGATATTTTCCAGTAACATTATCATGGCATCATCTGTTAAAGGCAAATGAGACAATCTATAACGGCGTTCATATATTAATGCACGTATTTTCATTGTTTTAGTTGTGTCACGTGTAGGGGTCATAAAATACAATACGCTTCTCGTCTCACGTCTAATGATGGTAAGGCCAGATTGAAATGTACGTTTTAAATAACAGTAACAATAATAACTCTTAGATATTGGATTAGCTAGCCTAATTATGCCCAATATAATCATCAAAGGAAGCGTATTTTTGTTGTGCTCAGACGTATCCCGCAAGTCCCTCAAGATGAACTCAGCTGTCGGCATACGACTTCGTGAAATTTAGCACTGTTTCGCCATCGCGACGCAAACATTCACCTTTGTTCAGGCAATTTAGTTTCCTAGGCTATCAGCGGCCTAAGTAATCTGCAGAGTTCGGCTGGGAACATCTTTCTGAAACCTGGCAATCTAGTGAACATAGCAATTGTAAAAGAACGGATCATATAAGTACGGATCCTACGGTTTATTTTACGATAAGGGAGAAGATTGCTACGTTTCAACAAAATTAGGTATTATTTGAAGGCTTGCGTGCAAGTTTTACCTTTTGAATCATCGAGTGAGGTCGAGAATTTCTGCAGCATACACACAGGTGCTACCAATCCCAAGGCTTTATTGTACCATTTCTAGTATTTTAGACGTTCACTTGGCTACATTGGTGCGTATTGACAATGGTACCTCACATACGATATCAGTATAATACATACGTGCATGTCTAGCGAGTAGCTTATGAGGTTAACATAGAGCTGCTCAATGCCCTCTCGCCATGGCGTTGAACTTCGTGTCTTTATGATACGCTATGTTAAGGTGGTGTAGACCATGTGCGGCCATCAAGCAGAAACTTCTTTGTATATATGCTGCGTTAGATATTCGCCAGAGCGCTTTTTACTTGACAAGTCAACCCAATTAGCTTGTAGTGCTATTGGTTGAGCGGTCGGTTCGGATCAGCTTACCACTTAGAGACAATCGGGTCTGCGAATACAATTTTCACGTCTTTATTACTATCGACGCTTTTTCTAATGCAGCCGGCCTCAAGCTACGCTTTCAGATCTGCGGGGCACCATCACGCTAAACAGTGGGACGCCCACCTCATTTTTACGCTGGCGCAATTTCTGTCCGTAGCTTTAATTGAACATCGATAATTCTCCTAAAGTAGAGGTGGATGCACTTAGAATGACTAGAAGGTTCCTCTATTCGTAGATGAGCATCGCATCGCAAAATACACATGGCGACATAAGGGCATTTTTCTACAACTTAATCTGTAAACGCTAATTTAATTCAAGGACACCTTGTAAATATAACACCTTTTATACACCCAGTCTAAATATAAAATCAAATCCAATGGACGTGCTAGCTTAGTTATAATATTGTTAAAAGTTTTAAAAAAATTCTTTAAAAAAGTAAATGTTGAGTACAGTATCTTTCGATGCAGTAAAAGTTCATTTAACCTGTAGTTATCCTATTTTGATTAGATTGTATAGGTGTGACGTCTTTACAGTGCCCAACCTAGGTGCATGACGAGTTTCAAGGGCATACAGGTGTTTCCGTTATCGAAAAGTTTTTTTTCTAGGGAACAATATCTATTTTTTGTTTTGTGGAGGGTCTGTATTTCTAGGTGATGTGATTTGCGGCCTCTTGACTGTGAACTGTACACACATATTGCTCTATGGAAACAGCCTCCAGTGTTTTCGTCTAACCTGCAACACGACGTAGAAGGCTTGTCGTAATCCTTTTCCAAGAAAAACCAGCGTGTGCATAAAATCATGAGGTGTCTGCCCTGCTCGGTGTTGCCGTCTTCTTTTGTTATAATACAGTATATTTATAAGATATGCTTATTTTTGCTTCTACTTTTCGCTTTTACTAATTGTAGCGAGGAGCTGTTCGACGATTTATGTTGAAGCATGCTTCAAGCATCTTCACAAACCGTTTTTAATAGGTAGGGGTATTAGGACAACTATCAATTAATATAATAGTAAACCATCTCCTTCTAACAAAAAGCTCGAGAATGTAAAATATCCAAGTTTTAACTAAACGAGTAATTAAATTATCCAGTTTATTGAGAAAGTGTTAGAACCCAGGTCACGAACAAACGTTGACATCTGCCTGTAGATTGTCGTATTACTGAATGCTATCTAAAGTTTGCTCACATTTAGTGCAATTATATATAAAATAAAAAGGCTGAGATAAGACAGGTTCGGATTGGTGCACAGGATAATGGGTGAATAGTTTTAGTATGCCCACTGGGAACTTCATAATATCTCGGAGTAGGACGCAGTTGAAATTATAGGGCTGGTTTTCCAAATTTACCCGAATGCATTTTTTTCTATTCGCAACAAATAGTTTTTTTTTCTTGTTTACTTATGGTTCGGTATTACATCGTGCTTTGCGTGTATTTAAATCAATGTTAGCTGAATGGCATCTAGTTCGTGTAGTTTACGGCAGTGTGCACAGTCTGACTCATCTAGTTCATATTTTTGTAACGTGAAGTATGACGTTCGAGTAAGTTAAGACATTCATGGCCGGGCACTTCGGGCAAGCCTTTTAGCCCGTACTCTACTTCTGTGCATCACAATCACCACTATAGTCGCCCTACATGTTGCACATTTGGCTCGCCCTGTGCTATGATGAACTCAACGTTTCAAACTATAAGACATAATCGTCTTTTTCTCAGAGGCTAGACCTGACTTTAACAATCAAATAACAGACCCATCGAACAACTTTGTCAGCCGTTTCAGCTAGTTTTACTTTCTATCGTAAAGTTGACTGAATTTCGCACCGTCAGAAGTCGAGTAAAAACATACTCACTTTTTCAGAACTTACAACGAAAGTTAATTCATTTCACACTGTTACGCACCACTGTAGGCTTTCTGGATGCTATTTTAGAATGTTAAAATGCGGAAAGTCCTAAGTCTTGGATAACAATTTGCTTCGAAAAAAAAAGTGGGCAGAGCTTGTCTCATCTATCCATGTGCAGTATCTGAATCACTAGCTACTGGCTTCGTAAAGTTAAACCTCTGATGTCCGGCTCACTTAAATAGTTGCAATAGATAATTTTATAATAAATGCATCGTATAATATCACAATGAGAGCTGACGTTGTACAATTCAACCTTGGTAGTGCGGTTCCAAATCCGACAATTCACAAAAAGTCTACTGTAACTGACTCGGTGCAACGATATATACGGGTAAAGTCGTGGTAAATAGATATGGGTGGTTTCCCTGCTCAATTTTCAATGTCCAATTTCCATTTATATATCTATTCATATACAATTACCATATAAACGTTTTGACGTCGTCCTCTTGTCGATAATGTAGTACAATCAATAGTTCTTTTAATCACCCAAACTAGAACAGAAATGGGCTTCACTGCCCTTTCTGTTCTAATTTGGTGCTTCATCACTATGAGAAACCATCCTACCGTCGGAAAAGTGTAGCACGATTTGGGGTGAACGAAGTTCCTTATGTGACTGTCGCTGATGAAGTAAATAGCCCTAATTAGGTGTGCGCTGTACAGGATTGCGTAAATGATCCATATTGTCCTTATATATTTTAACTATTCATATTTTATTCATTCACTACTATTCATATCAGTATTTTAGTTCAGCAATTTTTCTTTAAACGAACGCAGTATTCACTCGTTCTCATAGTATCTAAATTACGACTAGTTATGTTGCATAACACAGGCTTCGGAGCCACGGCTGTCTTTCACGGAGTATAACATGGCGTTGTCTCGGCAACGCCACATTCTCATACATTCGTGGTTGTTTTTATCTAAGTAGGCTGTCTGAAGCAGCGCGAGCAGTCATTAACACGCAGTGTCGTTATCGGAAACACCTTGCGCAGAACTGATCTACCATATCCCGAAAGGTTTCCCAGCTAACTTATCAAATAAGAAAGCAATAAGGGAAATTGAAGTTACGTAAAATATGAGTAAGCTTGTTTTATCGTATCTAAGGGAAAGCTTTTTTAAGGGAGGAAGCATACTTTTTTAGTTATGCTAAAAGCCTCGTGGAGGTTACCATCAAAAAGACCCTGCAAAAGGCAAGAATATCGATTAGACCCCAAGGTCCTTGCACGTTTGTGTAGAATAGAGGGCCCGATGCCCTCATCATCTTGTAGTGGCTTAACATTTCTTAGTGCCATGTACAGCCGGGATAGGGGGAAAACCACGTGGAATATGAGCAATACACTATTTCGTGCCAGTTATTTTAGAAATACTTTGTCTTGTTGGTGAAAAGACAGTTTGTCTAATAAAATCCTCACTAAGAGCGATGAATATATTACTGGAAACCGGCAGTTTCTGCAACGATACATTGGTAAGTTTAAAAGCAATCAACGTTTTTCAAATTTTTCCGTGCAGGCTAACTGTATATGCTGTTCCAGTTCAAAGGCTTGCCTTTGAATTTCTACTGTCGCGTGTTTGCCTAAATATTTAGTGTGAATAGAAATTTATTACGGATTTTTACGGATTTACGGATTATTAGTGGCTATCTTATGATTAAAATAGGTAGCTGCTTAGAGCTAGAACGTTATGTCAGGACTAAGGGTAACGTCCATGTAACTGAACGAACCCATTAAATACAGCCCTGGAGGCATAATTTTGTAGTATTTTGTCACCAAACTTTCAGCGTGACAGATGTCAGCGAAAAGCGAAAGTGACTATGTCTGCATCGAAGTTGAAGATTGTACCAATAAATTTTACTCTGTGCAATTAGATGCGGTAAGATAGATTTGACACCAAGAAAAGGTATGTAGTACGGCTTCTTCTACATCGAACGTTCGATATTTTTTTTTAATAGACTATTATTATTACCCTTAACTATTTTTACTAGAACACTATATTTATACAAGTAGCATCCTTAAAAAATAAGGAATCAGTTTACAATTTGTAAACAAGCAGGAGCAGTCCAAGGGTAGACAAAAACTCATCGCAACGGCTTTGAAATATAAAGTTGCCCGACCGATATGCTATTCGACGGATGTTTGAAAGCGAACTTCTCAGAGCCTTTGAAAATTGGATTTTTATTGTATCAAATTGGAGCATTTTCTTTTCAGCGAAGTAATCACAGAGCTTGTACAAGGAAATCGAAATGTCATTTAGGTCCCACAAACTGTAGCACATACGATGCATCATCGTCTGGGTGAGCGTAGATCGATTAGTTAAAAACATTACTAATATATAGCCGTTGATGCTTACTTAGTTTGATCTTTCAAGCAGAGGTTTATCAATGGCGATTATTGAAGATTTACCCCTAATCAATACCTTGCATGAGATTAAGCTTTTTCTGTAAACTAATTGTACAGTGAATTAGTTATTGCTATTCCGGTCTGATTCATCGTTAAGATAAACTGTCTAAGTAATAATACTCGTTCGTTTAATTGATAATATATAAAAAATCATTTACGCGATTTTGTCTCCGTCAGCGTGACCGCCCATAGGGCGTCGGGATCGAAAAGCTTTCCATCGACTTTATATTACCGCTGTACAGAATCGTTAAGGAGAAAATGCTAGAAGTAATCGCGCATTAATAATTACAAGAAGAAATAAGGTAATTATCCTCTTACTAGGTTGACAGTGGGAACTATAACGCACGTGTCCTAACGATTTCGAGGAAGTCATTCAATCCTGTGAACAGATGTTGAAAGCCTTCAGGCACAATAACGACCTCTGTCTTAGACAACAGCTAGCTATCTATGGCAGCAACGTAAAAAGAATACAATAAATATATACATTTCTACACCTATGTACACATATATACATAGGGCTTGTTTCTGTGGGATAGCCCCGTTCGACAAGTAGGCCACATACATATCTTTGTTCACTGTTTTGTTTTCTTCAAATGTTTACCAGTTTACAAAATTGCTAAAATACCGCCAAACACAAATCATGCTCGTCCTAAGCTGTAATGGTTTAACTTTAAGCTTAAAATATTATTCGGGTATCACCAGTTAAAATTTGACCGCCATCTGGTATCTGTCGAAGTATCATCTGTAGTCTGTTTTTCACCTGACAGAATCTCACGTTCTGTCTTTTTGTCAGCCAGCACCGCCGCTTAGTTTCGAATCCCCCCCGATCGCACGAAAAGGAGCTATAACCCTTCCTTTTTTCTTCCCTTACCTCCCAAAGCTTACATACAAAACTCGTGTTTGAACTAGAAATAGGCTATTTTGCAGCGAAAATAGGAGTGAAATAATAAAAATGGCCATTTGGATTATTTACGTGACTGATAAGCCGTGACGTCTAGTAGAAAATATTATATATACCTACTAATATTAACAGTTAAGATTTTTTCCTCCTCCGCTTTAGCTGAAAGTTTACTTTTTTCAGACCTACTTTTGCTCGTTTCTGTATATCTGTGTAAGATATTGTGGAAATGTGCCAAGGAAATACTATCAGTCATATTCTAATTTTTTATTTGAATGTGACGCGGATCAGTACAAAAGGACTGCTTGATTTATAGAGTAAAAATATACAGCAAAAGCATCGTCATTTAATAACTAAAATGAACCGCTGTTGATAGCGATTACGCACGATCTTGCCGAAGACTCCATATCTCGTAACTCCCAAGAAAAATATGGTCTGTGTCATTGTATTAAGTTATTCATCCCAGTTACCTCACTTGAAATCTAGATCTAAAAGATGTACTTATTTTACGAAAGATATTATATATAGCCGAGGTATTAAAGCTCGGAGGCATTATTGTTGAGTTGAATGTCTCGAACAAACACTATACTGTAATCATCGAGCTTAACGATCGTCTTCATTGATGAGCATTTCGGATAGCTCTTCGATCCTTGCAAGTGGAATATGTCAAACGTTATATATATTTAAAAAAAGTTATAGAATGCTCAGTCACAAACATTTCTCCTCTCTCTCTCTCTCTCTCTCTCTCTCTCTCTCTCTATATATATATATATATATATATATATATATAATCTCTCTCAATAAACTGTAGTTTGTCTACCCGCTTTCATAAAAGGCTTCGCTGGCGTTAATGTTTGTTCTAGCAAACAAAGAATTTGCTGTGATTTACCGGTCAGATGATCCGCAATAACGGAGGCGGTTAGTACTCACCGTTCCATTCCGTCTGCCATCATCTCATCAAGGCAGTATATGCCGCAAGGCCACAGGCCACGGATTGAAACACAGGGCTGAGCTATAATTTTTAATGGAAATGTTAATATCGCTCTACTTATTCATTACTAAGTTGTGATGTCGATTGACCCAGAAAACCTCAAAATGGCAGGTTTGTAGGATTTATCCTCTACCAAAGGACGCCATAATTTCAATCATAAAAATTACATATCTTAAACATCGGAATTTAAATTGAGGCCAAACTTTCTGATCTGTTCTGAATCGGTTTTTAGTCAACTTGTCATGACTTAAAGATGTCGAAATCAAAAGCAAACAGTGCGTAGATCCTGTTAAGATCCCAGACATAGCTAAAGTCGAGGGCTCCATAGAGCTTACGAAGCTGTTGAAAAAATGGAAATAGAGCCAACTGTTTTGTCTTTCATTATGATGCAAGTAAAAATCACTATAATTTTCAGGAGAATGATACCATTTAGTTATTTATTGGAGACGTAGTTCATCAACTTCGATACATGTAAAATTAATATGCTAAGTGAGTCGGTAATAAACATCCTATTCTTGCGGATTTTGGACCTCGTTCACAATGCTCGTTTTCTTTCGCAAACTAGAAACAGCAGCTTTAACACTTTTTGTAATAAACTCGGTCTCACGAAGTTGCCGAGTATTCTTGGTTTACTTGTATATCGATGTTTTCGAGTATCTAATTTTAGCCAGAATCAATGCAACAATTAGAAACTCGTTACGTGTATGAATAAATGGCCAGCGTTCTATCCAACTATTGTACGCTGAAAAACGACACATGACCCGTACGTGACTGGCGCCATCATTAGACACTTCATCATTTTCTTAGGTTAAGTCGGTTCTTAACAGTTGCTTAATAATCGCAGGTACCATTTTGCATTGTACAGAGATTTCGTCTCATCCGTTTGATATTGTCATTACACCGAGAAATGCTTCTGGGCATCGGTACAGTCAGGGTGAAAACCTGTTATTATTATGCGTAGCTAAACATAATTACGCTGTACGTAAATATAAACCACTCGGATAACATATTTTTTCTCACTCTACCCAGTCCACAATATGGCGGCATGAATACAGGTAGACACTGGTATACAATGAAGCTATAGGCTGAAACCAGTTTTCACCGTCAAATAGAGACAACATTGATCAACGAGCCACAAATACGAAATTTGTCGTTGCCGAAGTTCCCGCACGTGGCACATGTGAGAATCGAGCCGAAACTAAAATTATTATGGGGTTATTTTAAGAATGTCGAGAGCCTTTATAGGCTTTATTTACATAATTTAAATACGTCCCGCACAGTATTATCGCACATATATGGACCGATTCTTGTTCTCTGTCTCTTTCAAAGATTTTCCATACTATAGCCACCTGTGCTTGAAAAGGCTTCCGGCGCAAAAGCACAATTTGTCTGCTTTACTAAACTATGAGACATCTCTGCCCGAAGCAAGCCTGTAACCACTTTTTACTATTAGTAGGGCCGCTTGATGTCTACAGCGTAGATCGCTTTCATTTTGGTTACATCAGTTCTACAGATTCAGCTATTACGTGCAGTGTAATTAAAT
>NW_019211459.1:7991140-8017348 GCF_002443255.2 Varroa destructor | reverse complement strand
GGTTACATCAGTTCTACAGATTCAGCTATTACGTGCAGTGTAATTAAATAAGCTTCGATGCACGGTGAGGCGCTCACAGGAACGTCTGTTACTATAAGGCTTAGTTATACATTACACAAATCATATTCGATTACCCTGCACTACTTGATAAGTTTAGGCTTTTGCAAAAAGGCTAGCCAGATCGATGCACTTGGATCACGACTTTAACTTATATTTTTTGGTACATCGTTTTTCTTCAGAAATGCGGACCGTCTTCGCATGGCCGAAATAGTTCCTAATTACGAACAGTACGCACATCGCACTTCCTAGCTATATGACGTCCTCTTAAGGAACAGGCTCGATGACTTCTTGAACAAATGCAGAGATGTCGGCTTTGCTGCCCTTAGAGATGAATGCCGTTTCTAGAAGGGCGGGATATCGTGCCCGCTGTTCTCGATTCTTTTGAAGGCTGTAAGAATAATTTCAAACTTTTGTCAGCAATGCTAAGTGCTTGCTCTTTTTGTTTCGATACACCACTGAGCAAGCTTGAAACATTCGTACCAAGTTAACTGAACGCAAAAACGTTGGGCGAGAATCACACCGGGACAGTTATAATAGTTGGTTAACCGTTCGCCACGAACTTCATTGAAATAGTATTATAGATTAGGCGCGACTTATTGTCTACGACTAGTATTGTCCTTCTTTTGGCTTGCATAGTGAGCTTGAATAAAAATTTACCATGGTAATCCCAAGGCTCCACACATCCGATCGCACATCGTATGTTGCTCCAGGTTCAGCTTGTATCCGCTCGGGCTGAAAAACATATTCGTCATTTTTAATTTGTGTTAATGCATCTGCGACTTTTGCACTTTTTAGAATTGTACGATAACTTCAACTGAGCTTCCTGAAGTTATACCTGCGTCGTTGATTTATCGCACCCTTCTTCTCATAATAAAGTTATCGCAATATGTGACTATTATTACTTTAGTCAAAGGCGTCGTTTAGCGATTTTCAGTGGTCATAGATCTGAATAATTAAGTAATAATATAATTTTTTTTAGTAAGTTGTGTTCGCTAGCGATGCGCAATGCGAAATATATAAAATCCGATTTACTTGACAGCTTTAGACATCCTAATAGTTATTATAAACGATTGCGGCTTGTTTTTAACGATGTCCACTTGTGTGCTAGACACGAAAAACTAGAAAGATATTCCTATATGTTTATAAAATGGCTAACATACGTTTAATGCTGGTCCGATCACGGTTGTCTCATCTCACGATAGACCATTAAGTGGTACATCATAGCGATTTTCATTCTTTGTATATATCGAACAGATATCTTTTGTTTTACCAGAATACAGATGTTGACTGAATGACTAAGGGGTCATACTCACAGGCATATAGGGTTTGCAGCCGAGGTTACTTTTCGCTACCGAGTCGACCATCTTGCCAGAGATACCGAAGTCACAAAGTTTCACGGAGCCCTCTCTATTAACCAACACATTTGATGGCTTAACATCCCTGCGACTCACATGACAGTAAACAAAATCTATGACAAGGCATCACAACTACTCGTTGGGTTTTCAGCCACAATTCCTCACTTCACAATTTATGCAATTGCGCACAAATAATATTCGGAACAGAAACGTGTTCAGTGAATGGAAATAAAAATGTATATTGTTAACATGAAGCAAAATAAATGTTCGCGACAATACGATCAATCAAGATTTTTATACGACAGTTATATGCTGTAGCAAGTAAATAACGAATTTATGGATGTCGTACATAAAATCAAGAGTCGTTAATTTCCACTTTGACGATTGGTCACCTACGTAAATTGCTGAAGCGACAAAGCGGTATCAACGGTGTGATGAATTGGTGCTTCTGTTAAAGTCCAACTATAAAATCGAACGCCCGTGGGTAATGTAGTGCTAACGTAATCTCTCACTGACCTTGTAGTTGGCGTTTCGAACCATGAATTACATCGAAAAGCAAATGGCTTACTCATACCTGGGTGATTGGATTATTTAGAATAAACTTAGCGGATGCCAAAAAAAGACTTCTATCCTACAGCTTAGATTCACCATGGTAAAAATGCATCCACCAGCTGCATGCCTTCATGGTGTCAACAAGCAACAACTCCTACCTGTGCATGATTTTCAGGTTTCGTTTTAGGTAATCGAGAGCCGTAACAATGCTGTACGCGATCTTAGCAAGAACAGGTTCAGGAACACCGCCCTTGCATCGGAAGGCAGCAAGATAAAACTTGTCCAAAGAACTGTCCATTTTCTAAAGATTGGCAATCAACACACGAAAAATACAAGTCTCAAAAACGTACCTAGTAGAAATCATTTTAAAGTTAATAGCAAAATAGATAAGGCAATCTACGTGGTGTTTCCACAGCATCATTTAATTTAGCTAAAAAAAAAAAATTAGCTAAAAAATTTAGACAAATTTATGAGTATTTATTTTCACGTATATTTGATGACACGAACTGCATGTAATTATACGTGGCAGAACTTCTGATAACACTTGAGTACCTTACAGCGCTTAGAAATAGCTTAATGTTAGTTCAGGTCGTACGCAACCACTAATTTCTTTTATGAACAATTGTGATTTTGCTATCTGCTACTTCAAAGCGTTCTACTGAAAACTTACTTCCATACAAATCCAGATATCGCCGTCATGAAACAATGCTCCATAGAATCGTACCGTATGCAAGCAATGAGCCTTCATCGAAACGTCGAGATCCATCAGTGCCCGACGTTTTTCCATTTCGTCGAAAGTATATCTGATACGCTGTGGTATAATAATAGCATAATAAATACTTCGACTTCGATGGTAGCGAGTGAAGTTGCCGCCACAGTGAAAGACGCTTGACCAAATGCTGGAATCTATTAGTGGAACACGCTATAAACACATATACAGTTGTGTTGTCACAACTATAGAATTCGTACTAGGGCAAGTGAAACAATCGATCTACAAAATATTTACAGCTAAATAATGGATTTACCTTAACAGCCATGAAAAGCCCGGTTGATTTATGTTTCATGAGATCTACAACCCCATAAGCACCTCGACCTAGCTCGCGCACTTTGTCCAACTCATCCGCGTTAACAGTGACCTCCTTGCCGTCCTTCTGAATTCGCGCGATTGAATTCAGATTTGGTGGTGCACTGAGTAAGCGATGGAAACAGAAGGAAAAACCGAAGAAAGGATAAGAAACGTTTTGGCCAGAGCGCTTGAAAATGGCGAACACACCTAAGTTCGACCACATTTTTAGAAAAAGGCCCCCCCAGAGATAAATGAACGTATTAGGTTCAGAATATTAGTTAGACGCAAATAATACTTTTAGATTGATGGAAAACGCATTATCCGTTTAAATTTGTTTTGAAATCACGAAATTTCATACGACATGTTGCCAAGATTGAGTGGTCCCCATGGCTGTGGACTTATTAGCATTTGCACTTACCTTTGATTCCTTTGTTAACATATCCATCATATATTGCTTGCCTTTCCTTGTATTTAGCTAAAATAACACTACAACCGTAATTTTTATTCAAAGTAACTACAGAAGTTATCTAGACCCGTTTAGTTGAAATGGCGCCATAGGGCTTCTTGATAAAAGCTCGAAATGGGGCTGCATTAACCAGTTATTGAAACACGAAATGGCCGACGCCTTGGATCACGCTTCCTAAATGACGCTCACGTTGCAACTTACTGAAAAGGCTTGAGATAGATTGCAGACATAGCCTCCTATTATACGTTAAATTGCGTGTAAGGCATGCTTAGTAACTTTTCAAAACGAAACTGGTGTGATGATTAATGGGTCATTAGAAAAAGCAAATATTACTATTATTATTATGCATCCGCTAATAAAGCTAAAATGCTTTACAAGGTAATGGATAATTACACAAAGACGGTAGCGTTTCGAAGATAGTCACATGGAAGCTGTATTTGAAAATCGCGCGCCTAGATTGTGTATACAAAGCGAAATCGTTTAAAAAAGACTTTCAGTGCAGATCGCAAAAACTATTCAATGGCAATGTACAAAAGAATCGATGGTCAAATCCGCATGGTGGCGAAATGGTGGACTACAAAGCTATATACAAGAGATATACAAGAGGTGGACTAGCTTTGAAACCGGGTGTGGACCCGTTTTGTCTCGCGTAAGAGGCCAGCCGTGTAAATCAATGCCTACCGACAATAGAGGATGTAAAACTTCAGATACTTATGTAATTGACTAGGTAACGCCTACCACATTTGATAAATTTACATGGCAAAAAAAATTACAAACGGGTGCACTTTCTGACTGATAGTAATTCGATGGGCAAGCTTTCGCACGTCACCCTGCTCCTGCGGGATGAAGCGCACCAGAACCCGTCACTGAAATTACTCACATGTCATCTTCTAATGGGGGCTCCTCTGCGATTTTCAGCTTAGGCACAAAGAGTTTCTTTGCTGAAATAAAGACAGATATTTGGCTATTATTCAATAAGGCAGACATCGATTAGTAAATCTCCACCCATATGTTTAAGTGGCTACCTTCCGTATCCCCTTAAGATCAGTCTCTTGTTGTACGTCTTTTGTTACCATGTAATTGTTGTGATTGATCAAAAAGATACTTTTGCCAATGGCTCGCGTTACACTATCACGCCAATAGATATCTCCTTAGAAATAATTTTACTGAACTAAATATGTGCCATTTCGAGTGACGTTTTCCCTCCATTTTCCTGGTAGCAACATAATCTCATTGTTGTCGAATTTCGATGGTTTCTAGGCAAAAAATTGTAACAAGCGGTTTTGGCATTAAAACTAAATTAACACCATTAAGAGAAATCTGCAAGCGCTAATACAGATCAGAGCCAGATGGTGCAAAATCCGTGCTATACGGCCGATGAATCAAAATATTTCACGTGAGTTCTCTCTATTTTTAGCTAAAGCTGTACGTGATCTGGCATTATCATAGTAAAAGACGACTCCTGCTCTGTTCAGTAGTTCCGGTAGCTTGTTCTTCTATATGAGTTGTCACTTGTTGACAATCGAGATTTGAATCAATCGCTTTGCCAGCGGGACAGCACCCTATCATGTACAATTCTTTCCTAAGCCCACCAAATCTATAGCATCATTCTTTTTTTTAGCGTCAGTCTGAGCACTGCCACATATTGTGAGGCAGATTTTTTCATTTACATTTTATTGTCGCATGTGATCCACTATTTATCATCCATAATCAGCCGCTCTAGAAATGGCTCGATATCGTTGCGTTTCTGTAGAACTCCGCAGATGGAAGCACGGTCGACTAAATTATTTTACATCAAGCTATGCAGCACCCAAAACATCAAGCATTTTACTGTAGTCAGCTTTCTTCGAACAGTTTAAAATTGTTTCCTGACTATATCATAGCTAGTCATCTATTGGGTTTGATTAACTTCCACAATAATTCCAAAAACTTTTTTCCGTAATTGGTCACCATTACGAGAGGTATCGAAATTTCCAGGACGAAGGCGATGGAAACTATCTTTGGGCCGTTTCGTCTGATAACGCGGCTTATTGACTACAAACTGTACAGTTTTTATAGGCTTGGGCAGCATAATAAAACTGAAAAATGTAGCAGATTATTGCAGAAGTTTCAGTCATCTTCGGCTGTTACTTATACTCTTCAAAGCCATATAGTTACATAGAGAGGGAGTATTTTTTTGACAGCATAATATGAACGTCGACTACCTTATAATATGTACTATCTTAATATGCTGTCTGGTAATTCTACTGTTAAAAAAAGAAACAGATCTTATAATGTAACACTAGACAATAGCTCGTAAATGATTCCGTGTAACAGCTTGACGAATGTGTATGAAATGTATCAGTTTGCCTCCACTATATTGAATTCACTAGAAGTACCGTCGTTTCGCAATAGGAAGAAGCAGCATGAGCGATGACTAACTGTGGATCTCATGCCATGTTTAATTAGGTTAGAACAGAAAACAGATCGAGTAGTAGAGCAGTCTACTACCCGTTTTGGGTGGCATGTAGAGAAGAAAAAACGTCACATCACAAAAGAAAAAAGAGCTTCATATAGCTAATCAACTCTCTGCGTAGAGTCAGACAACCTGGAAAGGCGCTCATTAATACTATCGTAGGTAACATTGCCCACGAAAACATCTATGAAAGTATTTAAATTCAAGAAGAAATGATCGTGAACGCACAAAATGAAATAGACACAAGGGTTAAAGTATTTGCGGTAAGCTTTCTTGCACAACTCTACATTGCTTTTCTAACTGTTGTCAATATGTGGATGTCCACTGATGTATACCTTGTTAACCTTGGATTCATCCAATCTAATAGCTTGAATAATGAAAAGAGTAAGATAAAGGCCACCCTTATACACCCTTATACATTAACACATGTAGTTTCTGTTTCTTTTCAATGTTCCTTTTTCTTGTTTCTCTCCTCTGTGTTTATTTATTTATATACACCATTTTAAAGAGATCTTGCTTCTCTGTAAATAAATTGTAAGAGGTTTCAGGCAAGACAAAAGAATGCATTTTTGACGCCTAGTCTATTTCGCTTCTTGCGAGGTCGCCGAATCATCACGGTATATTTGTGTTGTGTACAACGAGGATTCTATATTTGACGGAATTGCTCGAAGCCGGTTTGCGGAGTTCAAAAAAGCATTTTAGGACCAGCACATACCTCGTCCTGCTTGGCCGTTTGAAGACCTTTTGAAGGAAGACGGCTGACAAACAACTCTCGAATTAGCGAAATATTGGACTGCAGTTGTACTACTATTACAGTCAAGAACTTTAAACGTATAAGGCTTGTTTAAAGAGTACGGTTCTGGGTGCCCCGTGAACTGAGTTAACATTGCAAACAAATACGGCTTATCATTGCCTCCCAACATTTCGCTCGGCAGCGAGCAACACACAGCCACAATGATAGACTTCTAGACAGAATTGTCACGCATGACAAGACCCTGGGAAATGCTTGGGAAGAACAAGACCGTCGATAGTGATCTATATATACCATGCCCGAGTTTCTATAAATAAACGAAGCTATTCAATCGAACTGATTCGATAGACAAAGCAAAAAAAGTCATCCTTATCTAAGACAGTGTCAGGCCAAGATTTTCAGGGGTAGGTTCTTTTGCAGCCAGTTATATTATCCAGGCCGCGTGTCTGCAGATTACCGCCCTTTCCGATAATTGGCATGTAAAATGGTACAGTGACGAGGGTCTTAAAACTTGAACGAATTCTTCAATACCAAACTTGGAAATTCCTGACAAACTGGAATAACTGTATTAGTTGACAGAAAATCGCGTAGAGTGATCGCGAATACATATTAAAATAATTTGGTGCTAAGATTCGGGTAGAAAACTGCGTTTATTTCAAGGTAAAGAACAAAATTATTAATATTCCAGCCTTACAGTCCACAAATATCAGCCAGGGGGGGGGGGGTAACGAAAGCTTAGTATATCGATAGTATATATGACACTCAGGGTGCGGTAGAATCCACGTGGGTTCCGGTAAATATTGCTAATAAAGATGTCTACCTAATCAAAATCAGCAGGTGTCATACTATTGGATACAATTATAAGGACGTGTGCCATCGCAATTGAAAGTCACGAGGCTGTTCGCGATTTAAAATAGAGCTTATTGTTTTAACTATAGCTTTAGTCCTTGTCGTTCCTAACTAAACTGTCCTAATTTTGTCGAATATTTCCTAATACCAAAAAATGAAATAATGAAGGACAAAAAGTAATTAACCAAAAGCTATCTAATAAGCATAAATAATAATAAATATAAATGTTCGCCTTCCTTCTATAAAGTTTCGTTAATTCTTCATTGTAACATTTTCAAGAATGAGTGCTTGGCCCTTTTTCACATGTTACTTTTGAAAACGGCAGTCGATCGATCCTTTTCGAAAAAAGGCCAGATCAAGTAACCTTAAGCTCAAGTCAAGCAAGCTTGCGACCAAGTACGAGGACACTCGAACTTTCTAAACAAGTATAGGATTTGTTTTCTTTACTCTAGGCAAGTAAACCACTGAAATGTTGTTAGACTGGGGGCAGGCAGCTGCCTGTCTCTGACCAAGCCGCCTGAAACTGCGAGATTAGAAAACAATTTTTTAAAAAAAAAACACGATTCGTAAAAAGTGAGACTCGTAAAACTTTTCTTAAAAATTGAACAAGGCGCCTAAGGCATATGGTTGAAGAACAAATAAGATACCCCCTTCATTTAGCCTTGAATAAAATATGTTAGAAAGACACCGAGGAACACGGAACAACTCATCTGTAACGAACGAAAGCAATGTATTTGTTTGTTGATTATTACTATTAAGGACAACCAACGGATTGGCGAATACAACTTTTTTGTGTTCTGTTAGCTTCTGTTCTAT
The DNA here is from genome assembly GCF_002443255.2 of Varroa destructor. NCBI lineage: Eukaryota > Metazoa > Arthropoda > Arachnida > Mesostigmata > Varroidae > Varroa > Varroa destructor. The sequence goes on along the minus strand of NW_019211459.1, from coordinate 8,008,978 downwards.
ATCACGTGCCTACAGGGATAAACCAAAACAATCGACCGCAAAACATGAGGTGACCGACTTCAAAGTGTCGCTCTTTTCAACCCACAGACATCCGAATTATACCCTTTAACTGTTGTAGTAAAACTAGGGAGGTCGTTAAGATCGTCAATTCCGATAATTCGTATAGAGACGTTATTAAACGCGGGGGAAGCCTGTTGTTGCACATAAAAAAATGTCATAACGCACTACACATACTCGATCTACCTTCACTGAGCGAAAATTATAGCATTACATTATTTGATATTTCAGCATTTATATATCTATACTATACAATAATAATATAATAAATATATTAAGATTACCTAACTATTAGATAAAATATTTAAAGTGGTAAGATACTACTCTTCGTCGTTGGTCCTTTATTAAATAGTTCATAAGACGATCACCGAATCCATTAAAATTAGCCCTATCTAGTAAATTTATATCAGCAAGTTGGCTCAGCTTTATACCTCGTTGTATGCTGCACCGTTATCACAGGATGACTTGTAACCGCGGAACTGCTGACCAGCTAATCATCATTTTAACATTTATTGACGTTAATTAAACCATTTATGTCATAATTTGTTGAGCAAAAATAGAAAACGAACTATACTGTGCCTTGATGAGATGGTTACCAAACGTCCTAAACGTATTTTCAGAGTGATATTCACTAAGTTAAAAAAAATTCACAAGTTAGATTAATACCTGATATGCAAGCTATGCTATCTAACTTGAGTTGCCAGAATAGGAAAGTGAAATAGACCTCCGAACAACATCGAATTATCATTGAACTGTACTCGTTGCAGTTGACAACCAATACTTTCCTATACTTCATGTTGGGGCAGTCAAAAAATTAGCGAGAAAAACTTTTCTTAAGCTAGTTGATTTTTTCCTGCTGTTTTCATTTTGCTAATTTTCTCAAACCATTAAAATTATATTCGGATAAAAAAAAACATTGCGAGTGGCCCTCGGTAACGTTCCTATACAGTGGCACCATGAACTTATAGAATTACATGTACTACCCAGAAACCTACTAGCGTTTTTTTATTGCACTTAGAATATGGTTCGCATAAGAATGACGTTCAGCACGTACTGCTTTATAAATATATTCCGCACATCCATACAGCTGAGGACAAACTTAGAGCCATTCGAATCCGAAATGTCTTTAGATTTCACTACTTTTGCTTAATTATTATAGCCACCTTTCCGTGCCTGCATCCATACGAACCGCCATAGTAATTTACATATGTCCCGCACTCCCATGTTCAATGATTAATAGAGCGTCTATTATCTGGGCTTGTTCGATTGCAATCGATATCCTAATGCAGTATTACTGCTATACGTACGACAAGACATGAAGAGTTACTGCTGGGATATCGTGGGAGGTCGAAGATCGTACGTCGAATTGACCAGCATGGACAAGCCACCTAGATTTTTACGTATGTAATATAGAATCCGGGCACACCGCCCGAGAGATTCAACATTATTATCATCTGTGATAAACGGGAGTGTGTCAATGAAATTCGTCCAGGGCCCTTTGTTTCGGCGAACATCGATTTCGGGATCATGTAATAGCTTTAGATTCAGCCAATTCTTTTAAGTTAAAATAGATCCTGATTCAATGTCGTTGACAAAAAATCGTGAGATTGATTACCCAAATATATCGGTTAGATTATTAAATGACAGACTAAAAGGTGCGTCACGGCCTGTTCAACCGTATGTGATCAACATTTAAGTTATTCTTGAAGGAGTCCTTTATCAAGGACACATTGCAGTTAACCCCTCAAGCCAGACATTTAACATCTGTGGAGACTATTAAGCGATCTTACCTCTTTTATTCATGGCAACTTCGGCTGTGGTTTATGAAGTGTTAGGAAAAATTGTCAGTATTTTCGTAGAGCCATCCACTATTAGTCGCTTTCGTTTACACCCTCGATATGAACGCGTTTGTTACATGCAAGACATGCTGGATCACCGACATGCATTGGAAAAAATCTTCGAATTTCGTAAGAACACAGGGCGGAGTTTATTAAATGATCTCCAATATTTGACGTTAATAAATCACAGAAGACAATTTATTTTATATTAACTGGCTCACACGCACTCCTTACAGGAACGGACCAGAACGAGTACAGGTGACCGCTGGAGACCAGCTCCTGTCTGGTACTCTTAAAGCTGCTCAGCGCTGGCAAAGCAGAAACTACTTAATCCAAAACAACAACAGACATTTTCAAATTTTCGGCGCCAATAATATAAATCTTGTTATGATGGTGTAGTGCTGACGTACTCGGCTACTTAACTTTGAGAAACGTATCATTATATATATATATATATATATATATATAGCCTGCAATATTCAATAAAAATGTATCTTCGTATACATGTATGTTTTTAACACACTGATAAATCTTATTGCAGATTTTTATGTCTCTATTTTATTTAGGACGGGATCCTAGTTAGCAGTGTACTTCTTTTAAATTGTATATATTCAATTCTAGAATATATTCAATGGGTGTAACATCAAAATACACGCATCTCGACCTTCTTGCCAAGCTTTCTCATCACCAGGGCGAAACAACACAGCCAAATCGTAGTTCCATTCGCTTTCGATAATGGCTAAGATGCTAACGGGGCCTGTACTATCCGTGAAAAATATGTTTCCCGGATATCTTTTTCAGTGAAAAGTCTGTGTGCATACGGCATAAACAAGAATTAACAAAAATGTTGAGAATAATGCCGAAGAGGCTAATATAAAGCCTGCGTACCATATCTCGTTAGTCCCTCCAATGTCTGGGAGGGTGATTTCCGTAAATCGCCGGCACTGCCGCGACGTGCCTGCCTGCTGAACATAAGATTGAGATGTTTCTTTGTGCTGAACATGGCCAGTCCTTTTGTACATACTAATGTAGATCCGGACGTAAAACTGGAAACATTAATTTCGTTCTCGTACGACCAGCCTTTTCAATGCGCTGCTTGTACCTGAAATAATTGTATACGCACACTACAAGATATTTGTACTACATCACCAGTTTTGTACGGTTGCACAGGACTTGTTGCGGTTGTGGGTGTGGCACAGTTCACCTCTGCTGCTAGAAAACTAGACATCAAGCTTATTTTAAGAACATGCTTTCCGTTAGATATAATATCTATAGTCCAAAGTCTCTACCACACACAGTGACCCTGGGTGCACATTTCATGAGGTGGTCGTTATTGGCTATACTGAACGCTTTGGTTAAAACCATAGAAGACTGCTACGCGACTTCAATTATCTTCATTCGAATTAGTGATATACTCACTCTAGATTTACAACATTTGCTCCTTTTAAGCTCAAACTGCAATTTATCTTAATGCTCTGTGTTTTCAGGATATGAGATCAATTATTCGCTAGTTATTCTTACTCTCACTTTGGGTATAGCTGATAGAAGGGAGACAGGAGTAAAGCTAGTTATTTGAGAGTGTGAACTCGACTTATGTCCAATATATAGGGGGTGACGCTTTTAAGAGGTTGGGGATTTCGATCCAGTGATGATCTTTGAAAGCAGAGAAAGTGCAACACTCCCAAAAATATCACCGTTTTGCCTGATCCATTTTTTGTGAAGCTTAATGGAAATCCTAGGTATTATATTACTCAAACGTTTTTCTGGTACTTAAACCTTATAAACTGTACAAGTAGGGAATATAACATATCATTCGTTGAATTAGCATGTTTAATCATCTCCTGAATGGGTCTCCTTTACATGGTTGCATAGCGCCTATTTATTTTACCCAACAATTTACTATTAAAATTTGGTCCGAATAAGCCGCCGTAAACTGATCCTCTGAAAAAAGATTTCACAGTTCTCCATGCCTGAGTCGGATAGGAAATTTAATTAATAAACGATCTGGGATAGATTTTAGCGTAAGCTCTTTTCTAACAATAGGGTCTAATACTTTGCTGAAACTTTCTAGCTTGGGTTTTAATTTAAGCAATCTCAATCTTCCTTTATAGAGTTGGAAATTCGTAAATTCATCCCTAGCCTTCGTCGGCGTATCGCTGGTTTTCGTCTCCTCCTTATGACGATTTTACGTGGACATTCTAGTAGGTTAGCAACTATTTCATATCTAATCAACATTTTCCTTACCAGCGTATAACAATTTTTGCCTTGTGTGAAGCGAAGATTCATAATTTTTAAACCATATTTATTTACGCCAGCACAAGCGATGCCCATACTTACGTACTGTCCGCAGAAGGTAAGGTAACGCATCCGCTTATCTCGATAACCTTAGCACGACTGCTACTATTTCAACACACCTACTACACACCTGAAGTTAGACCATTCGACTAATTCTCAGGCAGTCAGGTGACTGCATATAGATATACTAAAATCCTTGAGAATTGTGTGTATTCTACAGTTTATTCAATGCCGCCTACTCACTTGACACTGAAAAACAACACAATTTCTTTTTTATTTTATTTAATAATGTATATATATTTTTTGTATATTTGTCATTGTTGTAATTTCAGATATTTGGTCCACGGGCGCGCCATAGCGCACAGATCTACAACGGGCAGTCTGCAGGACCGTCGGCCACGTATTTTCGGTCTCGTTTTTCCTACACATTATATTTTTTTCTATTAGTGTTTTCCATCCGATGGTGGGACCACGTCAAACAACGGATAGGACCTCGCCCCCCGGGGTGGACAACGGACCGGCGGTCTGCAGAGGTTAGTGTTATCATCAACATGATCGTGTCTGAAGGTTGATGAATCGAGTCCTGGTGATCATTTTTTTCTCCTATCTCAATTCGTACATTTCATCGTCATCGTTATTATCGTTTCATTGAATCTTTCTTTTCATCCAGGCCCTTCTGTCGTCTTTCTGTATCTCCCGTCATGTCTTTCTTTGTTTATCCATATATCTCTTGTTAACTTTCGCGTTACCTGTTATCATCATCATTATCTTTTGCCGTACCATATCGAAATATGCCAGCCAATAGTTAAAGTTGTTACTATTTTACGTCCGTTCTTCCTAGCTGGCCGTCAATTTATTTCGCATTCGGTTGTCCTGTTTTATTGTCTTCCTGCCTTGCCTTGTGCTTTCTCTCTATTTCAACCAGCAGCTTATTCTTCGCGGTATCTCCTCATTGTTGTTATAGTTATTAATATCATCGTTTTCTTTGTCTCATTATTATCCACCATAGTTATTATCTCATTATCAATAATAATTATAATCATTTCATTATCATCATTGCTATTATTACTATCAACCTTCGTGGTCATCACTTATCACACTACCAGCTACACACAGCTGCGCTCCATACGCGTATCTCAGCTCGGCGCTGTGCAACGAACGGAGGAAAATGGGTTTACAGAACCGAGATAGCGCTGGGCGTTGGGTCCATTATGATTAATGATTATCGTCATCAGCATTCACTTCATCTTGTATCTATTAATTATATTAGAATAAGACGCGAATGACGCTCAAAGACGGTTGTCATTGTCACAGTTATCGTAACTATTACTACTGTTATTATTATTGTTACTAATTAATGCTTGTTATTATTTGCTCTCATTCCTCTCTCAGGAATAATCTCTCATTATCCTCCATCTTATCAATGCGATCCATATAATTAGTATAACCCATTTTATCGATATCACTGTTAGTTATTGTTATCGGTTAAACAGCTTGCAAGAACGACTATTAAATTATTACCATAAGTGGTATTTGTTTATTATTATTAATTGTTTTTTGTTATCGTCGTGTGCCACCACTTCCTCGTATCGTTTCGTATTATTATGATTATTGTTTGACCATATAGCGACATGATTACTATCTATCACCGTTCCAGCAGATACACAGTGATCGTCTGGTGTGATGGGTCCGCTGCCGAACGTCAGCTGTCAGCAGGCTAGTCGATGGGATTAGTAGCATTGGAAAAAAATCCGACAAGATTGCGTGTGTACCGATTACAACTCACCCCCGGAGAAGACCCTCGATTGCGTATGCGCTATCCGGTTGGAAGAACAGGCCTCTCGCGCGAAAAACGGGTTTCGCTCAGCGGGCGTTTGCCCTATTGAGACCACGATTGCCACTCACGTTGATGACCATTCCGCTATTTGTGAGATCGAAGACGCAGCGGTCCGATGTAACCCCTCGTAGCATTGCATAGTGCTCTACAAGACACTAGAACGTGTCACGAGATTATTCCCACTGTTTTTAGGTGGGTGACAACTGTCTGTAAGGCATGCTCACAAGGCCGCCGTTGTTTTTGCCTGGCCGCAACGATGTTCCTTGCACTATTTTATCCGATTAGCGTTAGCTAATACCGCTAACGTTGATGTATATCTTGCATGCAATAGCAAACAAGGCTCAAAACGACATCTAGCGGTCGAATTAAGTACACCGCTATAATATTCTATGATATAATTAACGTTATTGTGGAATATTTTGCGTTTGAACTTATTTTTGACGCCCATTACCTGTCCACGTTCCCCTTTATGTCGCTTAGATGATCCTCTGAAGTCCTGTCAAATCGTGGCCTCGCTTTGTGAATAAATGAAAATTTTTTTAGGTCAGAGTTAAAACAGCGACCTGGTATACGCAATGGGTCATTTGTTCTAGATACAACGTTTATTTCAACTGTGTCAGTGGTTTACAGGACCTGTTTTACAGGAAAGCACTTTTCGCAGTTCGGGACTCAGTAAAACGGATTGTTTGTGTTCAATTCATTTGAATGCCGGGACAGTCGTCACGCACTCATACACACACACACACACACACACACACACACACACACACACACACACACACAAACACACACGCGCGAAATCTTTCCGTTGCTACACTAATTACCCATTTATCATTCAGTCACTCGACAAATCACGCCATCGAAACATTTGGTTGGAACTCGTGGCTCCGTTCGCTCGAAATAGCGGCCTGTCACCTCTTGACCAAAGCGTTTCGAGAGCCAATAATTATTACCTACGCTTAATGCATAACGCCCACAATTTGACAAACAAACTCTAGCCACTTAACAGGCCAGCGACTAGATACGAATAGAAGAAATGTAGTACCATCCACCCGCACCAATTGTTGTTAGGAATGACCCAAAAATGCTCGCTGACCAATTGCGATTTGTTTTCGATACGACGAGCCCGAGACCCCAAGTCAAACGGTAACCCTGATTCCACCCACGTCCAGGACCGCTCGTCGAACATACACAGTCGTCTGGATTACAGCCACTCAGACATCCAGTCATACGTTTCGATATTTCTTCCATGAGTTTTCCACCTCATGTACTTCAGTTAGACTAACGACCGTACGGGCAGTCGACCATCATACATATCCAATTCCGATGACGACTACTATAAATAAGGGGAGCTATAATAACATTTCGGGTACGTCACTTCGTAGTTGCATTGAATCGTTGATGAGCGACCATTTTTGTTTTTTTTTTGTTTAGAATGTCTCTGAATGATAGGGTTACACGATCACCACTGTTCATAATGGGAAGTTCGCCTTCCGCTATCGCTATTCGCTCCTCTGGGCCTACTAACATTTAATTTTCACTAGAGACGGACTCTGCGTTATAGCCACTAGCCACAAGGCCGCCGAAGGGGAATCGTTGGTCGAATTCGGTTTGTGTGTTCCACCCGAGAACACGTACCCATCGCGTGTAGAGCTTCTCTCCAGAGTGACTACGGGCGTTTCTTATTCGGCATAAATGAATAGACGAGTTGCGTGACTTGTACAATTTCAGGACGAACACATGTCTGCAGGCGATGACGCGCTTCAAGACTTCATAGAACAGCGCACTCACTGCTTTTCTCGAGTTTTTTGAGAGAGACTGCTGACCGCTTTTTCCAGCCAAACACACGCTCACATATATTTTTGGCTGGCTTTGTTTTCCGCCTAAACTACTTTTCTCTTGAAGGTTTTTTCATTTCGTACGGTAGCGTCACATCAGCATCTTGTTCCTCTATCGTACAGACAGCGACATTGATTATCAAAGGTAAATATATGTGTATTCTTCTATGATGATGATATGCTTATTGTTGTTGCTGTTTGTATTTATCTGACGGGCCATGATATAGAGATTGATACATAGAATACTATTACATAAATAGCGTATATAAGCATTTATATATATATATAATGTGTATAGTCTTATAATATGATCATTTTTTTACTCACATAGCAATATCAATACTTATATAATTCGTCATAGTATTAACAATAATTTTATTTTAAAAGGAGATCCCCCAAAGCGGATCTCGTGGTCAGTTTACGACGACTCCACCTCTCCTCTCCATTTCCACCCTTCGCTCATATAGATTAAATCAGCATTCGTACCAGTGTCCTCGAATAGGCCATCATTGTTTTTCCCGTTAGCCTGACTGGTGTGTCAGGTGAAGCGACGCTAGGCTGACTAAATTGCCGCGTTCAAGTGGAACTGACAAAGTGAGAATAGGACCTTTGTTGTCCGTGAAAAACATATTGTGTTTTACGTTACGCTTGAAGCCATTTGATCGTCATCATCAATAGTCGACGTTAGTGTTTTGTCTTGGTATCGTTATTATTATTATCTAATACTAGTAGCGGTATGTTCTGTTATCCAGAGTAATTATTTGCGTATTTTTCCATTTTGCTATATCACAGAGTGGGCAATTCTTAGCGGTAGCCACTGCGGATAGCGCAGAACAGCTGCAGATCTATTTTAGAGTGCGATACGAAAATAATTAAGAAAATACAGGTCAGAATTATTAAGCGTCGCCAAATCAATCGACCGAACGTCGATCAGGAATGATAAAACGTTCACAAAACGTTTTCAGTTACGTCGCTCGTCCTCCTAGCCGAACCGATTTCGTACCTAGCCAGTAGCTTGATTGATTGATGCTCATATCGGATGCGCGAGCGTTAATAATATCACATTATCTGTTCCGTTTAACTGTTACCGATTAGTGATTCACTAGGATTAGAGAATACTGCGTTGAACATTGATTCGCAGGTCTATTGAGCCCAGACCTATCCTTTAGGCCGGCTTTACGATCTAGAGTTCGCAACTGTCGCAGTGCCATTGCCACCAGTCGCCATCGCAACTCCCATTTTATTGTGTGGTGAGTAAGCCTCATTATTCTATTGGGTCCACGGCCCACGCGTGGACCTATCCGCTTCTCCGCTCATGTTGGGCCGGGACGCCATTCACTGGTCCAGCTTCTCTCCGTCGCTATTATCCATCAACCAAGCCCCCCGAAAAGCGTCGGTCGATTGAAAATTTCGCGCCACACATCGCATCGTCCTTCCATTTTAATATCATAATTAATTATTATTAGTGATATGTACAGGTTTCTTTAGGGTTGTTTCCGACGCACACGTGGAAAACCGCCAATTCTATTATTTGGTCCTCAAGAACTCTCGCAATAGTCAATATATCGTGTGGTAGTATTAGTTAATAATAGTAATGGTAACAAATCATTGAATCATACTCAATCACCATTGTCAGTACCCCACTATGTATATATTATCGGTCTGTTGATATGTCTTTTTTTCCTAGAGAACGCTATCGAAACGGGCGAAACGTGGGCAATTTGTGGACCGCAGAGGTGGGCTGCTTTATTAACGCGGCTAAGCACTAGCCAGACCGAACAACCTGCTACGCGTAACAGCTTGTAAGGAACTACAGGCCAGTCAGCGCAGGCTTCCTATTCTCGATAACAAACTGACGTGGACTATATGGCAGCTTACAGACCAGGAAAATATCCCCCAGGAACAATAATTTCAAACGTATAAACACGAAACTGGGGGCGCCTCGTTCGTGGGGTTCTTACGCACACCAAATAGTTTTCTTAGATTGTTTTTGTCGCCACAAAATGTCTCGCCTACGAAACTGTTTCGATTACGTTTACTCCGAAGATGCTCGCGCGCGTTGGGGTTGTCAGTTTGGTCCCCGCGTTTCGGGACATAAAGTCACCAGCTCTACCGCTTGCTTTTGCTTCGTCTACCTTTTTGTATAGATTGATTCACATTACGTTATTATAGCGTATTATTACACAATAATCTGTGTAGGAGTTACTGATAGCTCCCCATGAACTTCGTCAACTCATGCGCATATCATGGTTGTCACGGTCATCAAATGGTTAAATTATTGCCAACAGCTGGCGTCATAGCATCACTAACGTAGAAAGAGCGTTTCCGCACGTCGTGATTACGTGCCACACTCCTTCGCGCCGTCAACGCTGACCGTCGAGCGGGAGCTTCTCATCGTCGGCCGGCTAGCATAGCAGTCATAGAGTAATTGTAATTGCAACAAAGATTATACTAGATATGTATATGTCAAAATAAACACCTTTCTGCCATGATAAATAGTAAATAATGTGTCCGTCCAATAGGATTGCTCGGGCCTGACCTGAGACGCATCGCCAGAGGCACTCAACAACGTAAAGATTCGGGGGTGATTCTTTCGTTCGTGGCCCGTTCTCGCAAATCATCTGCTGACGGGCGAATTTAACGTTCTTGCTTTTCACAATGTATTTTCAGTTACAATACAGCTCTAATGACGAATCAGACCAGTTTGACTTATCATTTGTCTTTGCTGTTGGGGGGCCGGGGGAGGGGGCTGCTGCACTCCGGCTTTTGCCGACGTTGTGGCTTCCACCTATGCTGTTTTCCATAATAGTAATAATTACACTAGGTAAAACTTTTTTTCGTTAACGACTGTTATTATACGCCATATGAAACCTATCATCGATGCATATCTAATGCTTTGTTAGTATTAATCTGGCTGTACGTTGGCGCTCGACTGACGGGCTGAGGGGCCGAGCGACCAATTGCCGTAAACCGTTGACGCGACACGCTGACAGGGGGAATCATGTCCGACGACATCAGAAATCGCGTTGAAATATTTGCCGTAATAATCCTCAGTAAACGTCCCGCTTCGACGCGGAAAATGCGACGTTCCGTCGAGCGATCGCGCATCCGCACACGGTGAAGTGGCGCTTCTTTGCGTTGCTCGGCTTAAGTACACGTATAGCTGTGGCGGGTTACGATGTGAAGTTGCTCCTCAGATCATTCACGTAGATCCGTTTGTATAAATCGGGCTCAGGTTGTTTGTCCTTCATTTTGTTACCGTTTCCTGTCGGTTTTTGCAGACGGTTTTTTTGTCTACGTCCCTCAGCATCGCCGATGCGTTCAATCGATTACGCGATCAATCCAATCGTTTCCGCAATATCTTTTTCATTGTTGTCTACATATAGGGGCTAGCGCATGCCTGAATTCATCTATAATATTATAGCTTCCTTTTTTATTTATGGTGAATAATCGGCTTCGGGGTCATCACGAGATCGAGCCTGCTTCTAGCCCGACCAACAATTATTGTCACTGTTCAACCGTCACTATCTTATCGTGATAATCATCAGTAATATAGTAATAGTAGTGGTAATAATAATCGGAATACGAATATTGACCTACAACTTCTCGAAATGCTAATCCAAGAATGCTAAAAAATGGGTGCCACCTTTCGAGCCTCCTACAAACATCGTTTCTATCGATGACAACCACTTAGAGCTAACCATCTCTTGGACGAAGATTGCTCTTCAGCGCACCTATTTCGAAGATCGGAAAGAGCAATAGAATTGCATCTATTATTACTATTATCATTATTATTGTTCAAGGTCATGATCCATCTGCGGACATCTGCACAAGCTCACTCACGGGGACAGCTGCCATTCATATTGCTCCCTCATCTCTTCACCATTTCGGCTCTTTAACCTAACCAGCTGCTGGGGCGACAATCAATTGGCTCAACTCACGGTTGTATCATGCCTTCCTTACCGGTGACAGTTCCCCGCTGCTGTTTCGAACTCGTCTCTTCTTGCGCATACATCTTTCCGTTAGGTCATGTTCCTATTAGCGTTGCCGGCAACGTACTTGATTTGTAGCATCAGTACTATTAGGATACGAATATCGTTGATGAATCGGATGAGCTTATCGATTAGCTGGTCTGTAGGCACAGGAATCGCTTGGATAGAACCCCCCTCCGTCACTCTTTGAGGCGTTGGATCTATACCATACTATGATTATTATTATTATTATACTGAACATATATTCTGCTATTATCAGCAGAAAATTAATTATTACGTTGTTTTTCAAGTTGCTGAATTTTCCATCCCTTTCATTTCCTTTATCTTTTCGTTTATCGTTCTGTCTCCCCCTGTTCTTCATCGCCGTTGAATGGGGATAGCTAGAATTTCGATTAGACTATATTCCTCTCTGTTTGTCCGCATTTTTCCTCGCTTCCATCTTCGAGATTCTAGGGTCTTGGGGATGCGCGCAAGAAGAGCTGGAGTCGACTTTTATTGATCTTGTTATCTTCTCGCGTCCTGGATGTTCATCTTCATGCTTTCGTGCTTGGTTGTTGCTTCTGGGGGAATTTACCTAACGAATCTGTTGGGCGTATCGTCCTGCTGCACCCCGGACAGCGAAGTTAAGTTGGGTGAGAGCGATGTAACTCCAGGATTGGTTCCAGCGGCCGCCTGGGCTTGTAAACACGCGAACCGTACCAGCTGGGCCTGATAGTTCTCCATTGCCGCAGCAGCTATTAATGCTGCCTGTTGTTGGCTAGAGGCTAAAGTCGTACCACGCGGTAAAAAGGAAAAGGTAAGGAAAGAGCACAAACACAACAGACGATAACAAAAAGAGTGTTAGTTGTTTCCCATATTCTTGCTAGAGCTGTCTTTCGCAATCATTAACCATGATTAAGAATAGAATAGATGTTTACAGTTACTAATTATTAGATTTATTCACAGTTACCACTGGTCGAATGGAAATTGCCTTCAGCAGATACGGGGTTGTGCGCCAATCGCAGTTGGAGGAAAGATAGTTAGTACGCTTAAACAGGAAGATTTGTAACATGTCACGGCTAGTAGTCGCAGTGCGTGACCATATGATTAGTGGCTGTTATTACCCCTACATAGAGATAGTTCAATGTGTGTCTGAACGAGCAATTGCAACCTAAAGCTAGAGACCCACAACGTCCAGGATGGCCACATTCAAAACCTAACAGAACGGAGTTAACTGAACGTTACTAGCAAAGACGTGACCCTCTTGATCCTTGACTTTCGTTATTTTTGTTGCTGCTGTTGTTATAGTTGTTGTTGTTGTTGTTGTTGTTGTTGTTGTTGTTGCTACTGTTGTTTTCAGTGTAACACCCATTTGGTTTGTTCAGAGAAAGGAGACAAATTCAGTTACAAACAACAAAATTGGCCCCACCTAACCATGTCGTTCAGCTACATGCTAATTACGGTGCAATGGCCGTAATGTGATTTGATGTTAGTTCAATGGTGACAGTGATCGGCACGGCAGAGGCCACGTTGCCAGTGGGACAGCCAGTCACCCCTGAATACGTTATATTAATAATAATAACATCAATACAATAATACTGTTTTCGACAGTCCCATTGGTTAGCCGGCGGCCGAGTCCGCCATCGGTTTTTCTGTCCCTTCGTTCGTCCACCATTTGCATTCCGTCCCGTAAGCTCCCGCGACACCACACGCAGGTTTAGCCTTGCCAGGGCGTTAGTGGCCGGCGAGTCTACCAGGAGACGGACAGTCGCCGCAGTAGAAGCCAGCGGAGGTGGTTCTCGTCAGTGGGTCACCCAGTCATTAACTGAGTGAATGGGTCAGTCAGTTAGTCTGCCGTCACCCCCCGGTCAGTCGGAACGCCCCGCTCGCGGCAACAGAAGTTGAACGCAGTTCAGCGCATTGGTGGCTGACGTGCTTCACAGAGAAGAAGGGGGAATCTGCTCACCAGAGTTGATCTTGTTCGAGTCAGGCTGGGCGGGCCAGAAGTTGTTGCTGGGGTTGGCGGAGATCGAGCTGAGGTTGTTGGCCGTGCTAGTGGCCGGAGCCTGCGAAACAGAAGCAGTCGGCTGAGTATTCGCCTGCGCCGTGCTTGCCGGATAGTAGAAATGGTGCGGCTGAAACGAACACATAGGCGGGCGCTTAACGTGCAGAAGTTGCAATGTGAAGAGCAAGCGGCTGAATGCAAGGGCGCCTGAGCACTGTGCTTGCCCCACTAGCGATGCTCGCTGCTTGCGCGCAGCGACAATCAGCGGCTAACGCTACTGCTGAAGATAACAACACAATTTGCAACAATGCACCCTAGACCTCACAGAAAAGAAAGACGGAACGGAAAGGAAAGGAGGATACACTGACAGAAATAAAATTCACGTGAGAAGCAAATAGAACAGGGGAGAAGTAGAGAAAGAACTCGGCTGCAGAGCTAAAACGGTAAGCGGTGAGAAAAATGTTGAGTGAAAAATTAACAAACCAGGATAAGGTTAGAATGATGAAAAAAGAACAAACAGAAACAATACATACAAATTAACAAAACATATCAGAGAAAAAAAAACTGCTCGTTGACCGACTATCCGATCAAACGGGGTCGGATAACTATGTAGGGGAAAAGCGCTGGCCGTAGGGCAAGAACGATTATTACACGCCCGTAGAGATCTGTCTACGGTAATGCTGGCAGTAGCACAATGGACGCTCACGGTGCAACATGGTACATATAAAATATAGCGACGATCAGCTTTGTGCTATGTTGACATTGGCTTTTAGCGTGCCTTGGCTTTCTAACGCGTTGCATTTGCGGCCATCAATGAAGTAAGAACAACAGGCGCACACAGAAACGAGGTGAAAGAACGTCAACGAGCGAGATTAAGCGTGAGCTTAGGGATTGTGTGTTTTCTGATGAGGGAGCTAGAGGAAAATCCAGAAATTAGACTTAGCTCAGCAAATGAAAAGCTTGAAAATCCATTTAACTATAAGCTGGATCATAAGAAATACTGTGATGTTTGAAGTATTATGCATAGGTGCATAAGTAACGAAGAAGGTCGTGCTACTGGCCAATCGTTCTGCTACAGGTACTGAGGTTAATTACTACGGAACGGAAAGCGGATGAATGGAAAACCGCCGTTTCGTATTGCGGTGCTTAATGACTGCTAATTCTATATCTATTAAAGTACAACGAAATTGGCGCAAAGCATTGGATACGCGAAGACAGCTAGGCCATTTAGAAAATCATCGTGTTCACCTACGTTAGCTACAATGGTAGCTATTGGTACCAATACGATTACAAAATGTAGTGCTACTCTCGCCATTGCTGCATTGAGGTAATCGTTCGATGGAGCTGATTGCGTTGCGATGCGTGATGTTGCTAAGCGTAGCGTAGCTTATTTGTCGTATAACTACCCGGGTACTTACCGGCAACTGTGGGTGGAGCGCGGGATGCATGAGGGCAGCCGAGTGCAGGCCAGAGGTTATGGGCACC
The DNA here is from genome assembly GCF_002443255.2 of Varroa destructor. NCBI lineage: Eukaryota > Metazoa > Arthropoda > Arachnida > Mesostigmata > Varroidae > Varroa > Varroa destructor. Next base: position 7,993,652 of record NW_019211459.1, on the reverse strand, counting down.
TCAGCATACGACAGCGGATGTGGCCACTCCGAGGGTAACAGCGCGGCCCCGATCTCTGAAAGGCGCACGAGGACAAGCGAGGTTAGGAGTGGGGCGAACCTGCCGAACCCATTAAGAGCCAAAGAGAATTAGGTAGAAAGGTAGAGAGAGCCAGCTAGCCCGGGTACCTGCAGCTAACCCGAGAGCGCCACCAGTGCAGGATTGATTGATTGATTGATTGAATTGAGTCATATTTCCAATCAGTGAGGATGCTCCGCCATCGGCCACTGCAGCCAACCCAAAAAATTATCAGCCCAAATAATCGGGAGGAAACAATACGAACAATAACTCGACGCATATGTCGATGTCAAATTGGGATGGATACAGGGGCCGATAGCAAGCGGTTTGTATGGATGGAATGGATGGATCAAAAGCGATTCTGCATTATGTGCGCCGTGGGTTGATGTGCTGGCTGCCTGCCTGCCGAGTCGTGTCCAACGTCGCTAACCACGAATCCCTTTGTCCCTCAATGATGTCTAGTTGCCCTTCCCCCCAGGACAAGCACTCGTTGTTTTTGTTGTGATTTTTTTGTTTGCAGATCAACTGCAACCTTCCGAACAGCCAATACGCTGCTGCTTAGCGATGTTTGCTACTGGAAATGTTGCCTTAAGTTTGAATCAGGTAAATGTGGCTCGAATCGAAAACTGGGCTTGAAACGACCATCGCACCCATGACAAAAAATTAGATAACTGTTGTCATGAGCTATAGAATAACATAATCATTGAAGTTTGTTGGAAATTTTTTTTTGCTGGAAAATCGTTCAACTGGTTTATGAGCTATATCCAAAAATTCTGTTCGCTCTCTGGAAATACTCTCTGTCATCTCAAGTGACGACATCTTTAGGACCTTACTGTACTAAGCTTTGCATCGATTCTGAAGTAGTATTTGTTAGCCTCTGCAATCGCTGCGCCAATGATTTCATTTTATAAGATACGAATTAGTGCCTTTGGCAGTGATGGAGACAGCGGTTTATGTTAAGCCAGGGCAAACGGTCCGGATTTCACAGAACAGAATCATTGTCGGCTCAGAGTCGCAGCTGACCGAAATGGTCCGCCGTACAATCATCAGTCAGTTGCGGGGGCGCCTGGGCCGTCGTGTGCCACATTTGTCAGTGTCGTCGTTAGTAAATGACGCCTTCTGACGCTCCTCCAAAAGAAGGAATTGACTAGTCTACGGACAAGGGCAGACGAGCTGTGCGCCGAGAAACATGTGGAGCCGTGGTTTGTCGGTGGCAATACGTCCGTGACGTCTGTCTTCATTTCTGCTTATAGGCTGAGACCCGTACTCATCGCTCATTCATAACTCGAAATACAGCAGCTACCCGCCATTCCAGTGACACTACGGTACCGAAAAACTGGCCCCCGCCTGCTTTGTCATGAGGAGTCGCGCATTTGTTCCTTGCAAAGCATCTAACGGCAGTGAAGACTAGGTAGGTTCGAGTTCTTCTTCCCTAGGCTTTTATCTGGAATGGCCGATGCTGTCGTTGAGTTAATTGAGAAACACAACAACAAGTGTCTGTAATGGGAGAAGGTCCAGTGTCGGGCGAGGCGTGCAGAACGGGAATCGTGTTAAGACGTGTTGCGTGCGAAAATAGGTAATTAGGCAGTGGTAAAGGTCGCAGTTGGGAGAATTCTTAGCGATCTCGATCTAGATTGAACCGAAATCTTGGGGGCAAGACACATGGTGACTGACAAGACTGGGTGCAGCAGTGTTGATATGTGCATGTGGAAAAATAGTTTCCTGTCCCACCCCACAACGTGTGAGGTGGGGGGTGGGGAGAGGAGGAGTTATTTGAAATTAGGTGCTGATATCGGAAATGGATAATGATGGAGATGAGTTTCGAGAACGAAAGTGCATTTATCGACTGTATATGGGTTGACAAAGGAGGTGTTGTTGTGAGCGCGTGGTGGTCGGGAAATCGTACCAGTGCCGATGGAAAAATGGTACTCATGAAGTGACAAATGAGTGCCGTATCGCTGACGGTCTTTACTTGAAAAATGTCTTAGCTAGGAGGTGCTAGGATGATTAGGCTGGCCCTGGCTATTGCGTTCGTTCTATTCCAACACATAACCCGGGCCGAGCCGGCTTGAGGGTGACAGTGATCTGTAAGTGTATCTGCCATTCAGCGCATGGTGCTATATGGTACACTGACAATGGAATATACTGGCAACGTCCACTAAGTATTAGCATGTTGCATTGAGCAAAGGAGACGCGAGACAAGTCAAGTAGGCAGCTATGTCAGATCAGGTCATCGTGGGGGATTAATCATATCAACGTCCCCCAGATGCAATAACAGTCTGGTGGACGGCTCACGCTGGCATTGTTATTCTATGACATTCGATAGAGAGAGAAAGAGATAGGAAGAGAGAGAGAGAGAGAGAGAGATAAATAGATAGATAGATAGATAGATAGATAGATAGATAGATAGATAAATAGATAGATAGATAGGTAGGTAGGTAGGTAGGTAGGTAGG